>NC_056738.1:438347998-438437998 GCF_019279795.1 Protopterus annectens | reverse complement strand
AGCTTTATTACACACAAACACATCAGGAATGAGGCTTTGCAACTTAAACTTAAATAAACATAAACAGACTGACTGCTACACTCATACATGTTTACACTCTGGCTGTTCCCTGTACTGCTGCCTGCATGTGCTCACTATTTATATGCACGTGCCTACATCTGGAAATGTTTCTTAAAGGTACATACACATGCTATATTCTACACTTGGTATACTTCTTTTTATACAACCAATAGTTCTATAACTATCTTTAACCAATTGGTTGACAGGATTAGAAAAACTCAAAGCTGGATCAACTCATATACCCAGGTCATTAAGTGAATCTACAGTTTAAATCACTGTGCTCTGTATTAAATAGTCACCTTTCAATTTATGTCTCCCAAATCTCATATGCTTAGTTTTTGATGCATTTATCACCATATTACTCTCATGTGCCCAAATGGTCAATTTAGTCAAGTTATTTTGTGCCCTATCTGTAACACATGTAATCAGTTTACCCAATCTCAGGTCATCTGCATACAGACTGTAGAACACTTCAGATGAAAAAGATCTGAAAGATACAATCTAAACAAGTGAAGCCCTAGGATAGATCTCTGTAGGACACACCCTGACTGTAACCAAGAATTTCACCTGTCCAATTGCTGTATGATACTTGCCATGTCCTATTTGTAAGACATGCAGCTATCATCTTATCAAGAGTAAATCAATACCTACTTGTTCTAATTTATTAATCAGTGTTTTGTGTATGACCCTGTCAAATGCTGAAGTTAAATCTGTATAAATTACATCACAGCACAGTTTCTCATTCATAGCTGATATTTATTGTTATAGAACATCATATTACGTGTGATAATAGATCTATTTTCAACATATGCATGCTGATATATAGTTTCAAGTCTCAACCTTTCCGGTTCAGACAATAAGTTATCCAATATTACCTTCACCATTATTTATCCACAGTATGAAAGTAGAGTTAAATGTCTAGATGATTCTAGGTTTGCCCTAGTCCCTTTGGCCTTAAAGACTGGTTTAATAAGTGCATTTCTCCAATCTTGAGGAATATCCCCATATTTATAAGACCTAGAAATAAATAGATATAATGGTACTATAGGTTCTTGCTGAAGTGTTCTCAGGTCATTATTACGAATTCTGTCTCCTCCCAGTGCTTTGGATCTAGTTTGCATAGTTCTTTTTCAATATAATCTAATGTGATTCTGATGTTACGTAGATGTCACTAGAACAACTTATCACCCCTTTTGTGTAGCCAAACTGCTTTGCATGGGATTTTGTACATATATCTATAATCTGTAGTGTGTGAGAATAAATTTTAGAATCTACACACAGTTTATCAATTTGTATGTCTTTGCTCCTTTCACATGTTATATATCTATAAAATGGTTTCCTATTATGCTTAATATCTTTATATAAATTTTCTTCAAATTTTTCTTGATCTTGTTTCACACTATTCTTAATTTATTTGTCCATCTTATTTATTTCACATTTCAAAGTTGTAGCTCGACCTCTTTTCCATTTTTTATATTTCTTTGTCCCTGGCCTTACTCAGGTATCTTGTTCTTATGGAAATATTTCACTCTGATGTTGTATGCCTAGATCCTGATGTTATTTATTTTTTTGTTTTACTTTTTGCACTCAAACAATTTTTCTTTCAAAACTTTCCACATTCCTTCTGCAGTTTTTTTGCTGAACACTTCACTTCAGATAGTTTTTTTTGCTTCCATGCTATAATTACCCTCCTGTGCATTAGTTTAGATTTCAGTTTGGCAGAATTATCTAGCAACAAGTTAACTTTGGTAAAACTTGGCATGAAGTAACAGTAATTTCTTTAGGAACACAAACAATGTCTAGTATATTCATTTATGTGGTAGTTTTTTTAACAATCGGAAGTAACTGTTGTTCTTGAACATACGTTGCAAATAATTTTCTTACTAATGTTGTTGAATGAATATTATTCCAGTCTGTTTCTGGTAAATTTAAGTCCCCAGCCACTATTATTCTTCCCTCCTGTGTATTATGCAAGTAATGTATGAATTCCTCTAGGCCATCAGCACTTGATTTGGTGGTCTATACACTCCAACTTTTAAATGATCCAGCATTATCTTTATTGTCACAGTTACACAATCTATAATATTGGTGTTATCATTAAACGTAATAATCACTAGGGTTGCTACCTTTTCAAATGCCCAAAGTGGGACAATTGTAGTACAAACATCAGATTTTGCAGACCAAAACATACCCATGGCCAGTACAAAGGACAGAGCTTCACTTTTTTGCTTTTTATTCTTGTAGCATTTTAGTTGCTTAATCTGTTTCTCATAACATTTAGGTGTTTCAGATACAGAATAACTGTTTTATTCAATTATTACATAAAATATAGGAAATATTTTTGCCCTAAAATCTCAGGACATTTGCCATTTTTACAATTTTTCTGCAGGACACAACTGCCCAAAGAGGGACTGTCCCTCGCAAAGTGGGACAGGTGATAACCCTAATAATCACAGGTCTCATAATAATAATAATCATGTCTCATAACTATCCCTATCATAAGATCGTCACCTGATTTTTTTGTTAGAATATCTGTTACAGTAAAACATTTATACCCTGACAGAACTGATTTTCAGTCATTGTTTTTTAACCATGTTTCGCAAACAATAGCAACATTAATCTTGTGGAAATGTAGCAATTTTCCAATAAAAAAAATATTATAAATGTTCCTGTCATTAATAACCATCAGAGGTGCATCAAATTTTCTACCTGTGAACTGTTAAATTTTCAGCCTGGCAAAAATCCTGCCTTGTTTTTGTCAAATATTGCAAAATATCTGCTGCAAAAATTCTCTTCCCTTATCTTGACAAATGCACATGATCCTGTCTGAACACGCCTGCCCAAAATTAGACTTGGTTGCTCTACTCATTGCCATTTTTTGAAACAGGGCATTTTTTTCATGTAGGTACTTACCAAAAAAAAAAAAAAAATTTTTCATTCACAGTGACCTGACTCTCCTTTCTGTATGTGATATGTGAACAATACATCCTGACACCAGTTTAAGTTATACTATGTAAGAGGGCTAGAAGTTCTCTACTAACAGTCAGAGAGTCCTTGCAGATGAAATCATTTCTACTGACATGAATAAAAACATGAAGAATCTTCAGCTTCTAATTCAGTAATGTCTGCTCTGTCAATTGTTACAAAAGAATGATCTTCATTTCCATTAATCGTATTAATCCCACTGTTTTCATTGCATATTACATTTGCAAGCACACAATTCTCATCCACCTGGCTTTTTACATGCAGAGCGTGGGTCAGTATCTGTCTTTTTCCTCTTTTCTTATGGTAGTTTTCTTCAACTTTCACATTCAGTTTTGACATCTTCCTTTTCACCTGCCCCATGCCTCTTCTTTCTACCTCCTCTTTTGGAAAAAAAAAGAACAAGACAAACAACATACATACAACTATTAAGAAGAAGACAAAAAATGTAAATATACATATACTTGATTGTCTTGTCTGCAATCTGTGTGATTTTATTGCTGATAAGGTTCCTTAAGATGCCTAGAGTTTGCCTGTCTAAAACCTATTCTTTTCTATCAACAAACAGTGAAAATCAAAGGTAAAACAACAAAATAAAAATCAAAATAAAACTTCTTCTCTACAAGCTAACACTTCCTTCCTATAAACAGTGAAAAACAGTGGTAAGAAATACAATATAAATTCAAATAAAACTTCTCTTACCAGGCAACTCTGCAATTAATCAAAACCTAAAACAGGATTGTTTAGATAATCTCTTGATTAAAGTCCTGTCTGGAGTCTATGTGACTTTATAGCTGACTAGGTCCCTTAGGATGCAGAGAGTTTATTTGTCTAAAACCTATCCCTGTCTAACAGCAAACAGTGAAAATTAAAGGAAAAACAAGATATAAGTGGTGAAAAACAGTGGTAAGAAATAAAATATAAATTCAAATAAACTTCTCTTACCAGGCAACTCCACAGTAAATCACAAACTAAGAATGGAATAAATAAGCTAAGCAGCCTGTAAGAGACTTGAATGCAGAGGCAGAGCCTTTAGGAGATCAGTGTAGGACAGGATATTCATGTCCTGAATCCTCCTGATGAGAAACCTTTGTGGGTGTTCCAACTGTTGCAAGTATCTGATTAGATATATGCCAGAGGGAGCATTGTATTCAATGACAGATCTGATAAGGGGTGAGTAGAGTGGAGTGGAGCTATAACTTCCTTGGCCCTGGATGCTATATCATTACTTACAAGTTGAATAACATAGAATAATTTTCTTACAATCAGCTACATGTTGGTCAAAGGCCAGATTACTGTTTGCATATGTTCCCAGATCACTTACTGTGGGATCGACTCTAAGGGGTCTTTTATTGATAGAGTAATTAACTTGGGTTAACAATTTCCCAAAGGGCATTATAATGCACTTTTTGGCATTGAGTTTTAGGCTATGGCTTTGGCAACAGTCATTTGTCTGTGTTACATCCTCTTGCAAGATGCTGGTGTCTTGGGAGAATCAGTAATAGCTCCTAATTACAGTCATATGTGAACAGAGGCCTTAAACACTGGCCCTGACTTCTGAGAAGTAGATGCCAAACAGAAGCAGGCCCAGCACAGAGCTCTGTTGCACTCCCCTAGTGACCAGTCCCATGGTGGAGGTGATCTCACTGATTATGACTTCTTAGGTCCTGTGTGTGAGCCAGCCTGATCCTGAATTCTTGGGTCCTGTGTTTGAGCCAGACAGCAATCCAGCGAGTTGTGTAGGGATTTATGCCTAGCTAAGAGAGCTTGTCAACAATGCCTGAGTGGAGTATTGTATCGAATGCCTTGACTAGATCAAGGTACTCAGTAAGCACTGTTTCACCCTTTTCCATTGCTTTGGTTACCCTCTCAAAGAAGTCTACCATGTTAAGTAGGCTTGACATTCCCTTAATAAAACCAAGTTGGATTGGTTGCAAATGTTATTGTTTATCATTTCCATGATAATTCATCCCATGGCTTTGCATATTAAACTTATTAGACTGATAGGTCTGTAGTCCCCTGGGCCAGTTGATGGTCTGCCATTATGGAAGGGAATGACTGTTGCGATCCTCCATTCACTTGGAGCATAGCCTTTTCAAGGCTGTAGTTAAAGAGTACCTGAAATTGTCCTTATAGGTCCTGTTTTAGATTGTTCAGGAGGCAAATGGGGATGGTGTCGGAATCCATGCAGGTGGTATTCTTGACTTTAGTGAGTTCTGACAACAACTAGTTCTTGCTAATTGTTAGGGGTAGTCTATTGGAGGGCATTTGACCTGTTGGAGCAGGGGTGGGCTGGGTGGAGGGTGAAGTCTGAGCTGAATTTATAAGCCAGTAGATTTGCTATGTCACCCTGATCAGTGAAGTTGGTACAGTTCACCACCAGTTCAACAGCTAACTGTTACTGGTTTGGTTGGGTTTTCCAGGTTGATTTTTACTTCAACGGGGACAGCTGTGCAATGTAACCTCACTAGTAAGCACATGGGGTGTGTGTGTGTGGGGGGGGGGGGGTCAATACTCTCCCATGTTGGTGAGTACCGGATCCAGTATGTTTGATGTTGTGGTTGGAGTGTGCACTGTTCCAGGGTGTTTGTGTTAATAAAGTCCAGAAAGCTTTGTGACAGTGTACGTTTCCCAGTCTGTAGAGGAGTAGTTAAAGTTGCCCATGAACATGGCGTTTGGTTGGATGGTGAGCACCTCTAGTAGGTTTAGGTAAGAGTCATATATGGTGACCTGTAGTTAGCCATGATATGGTGAGGAACCTTATCTTATCTATGGTGACTTGCACATGGATGAGCTCCATGGTAACATCCTTTTTAACTGACCAGAGGTAGCTGGGTCTTTGAAGAGGTATTATTTGTATAATGCAAGTATGAAAAAAACACTCTGTGATAACCAGATGATATTCTTCATATTAATCTGCATTGCTGTAACCTTAGCTATATAGGCTACAACTTCCAAATCTTCAGAGCACCTTCCACATACCCAAACTATTAGTCAGATCAAGCTGAGCTGACTAAAATGTCAGTTTTGGCACCAAGCCTTTCATAGCTTTCCTGCTGCTGAGAAGAATACTTCTCTGTGGGCTGTCAAGGATTGATGGTTTACTAATGCTTTTCCATTGCTGAGCAGTTAAGTTCACTTTTGAGAAAAAAACTTCCATTTTACTTTCTTCCTTGTTTTAACTAACTTTACTTGAGAAAAAAGTACTTTTTAACTAGGAAAATTTATTTTCTTGACTGTCTTGTGACTTTTATGTACTTTTAAATGGAGCACACTTTTTTACTTTTGTAATAAAATGATATTTAAAACTACTTTTCTGTGGTGAAACTGTGTTTATTTTACTTTTTGGGGGGTTTGGAAAAGTATTTAAAATGCTTTTTACTTTTTTTTTTATGATGTTGTCAATTTGCATTCTATCCTCAGATGTTGGGATCCTTTCAACTCAGACGTTACTAAAGCTCATGGTAACCAAAAAGCGCTCAAGCTTCTCCCTTAGCCATAATGCACCAACCCCTAACATACCTCAGATCTCATTATTATTACCATAGTTTGGTATATTTTTCTCCCCTTTTTCCTCTACATGATAGTGTACCCTTCGATACCATTGTTGGTAATTGCTATTGCCTCTTCTTTTTTATTTCCTGCCTAAAAAAAAAAAAAAAAAAAAAAAAAAAAAAACTTCTTCATCTGTTTTTCTTTTGTCGTAGGAATGGCTGAAAAGGGCCCTTCTGGTTTTAAAAAGTGTTTGAAATGTCGGCACAAATTGTCCATTTCGGACACCCACACTCTCTGTGTCTATTACCTAGGTCCACAACTCCTTCAAAGACTATACAATTGGCCATAACTTTAATCCACATGCATTGTTGGATAGAAAAATACATTAATCGTAAAAGGTATATTGCCTTATTCCTTCAAAGAGGCTATCGCATGGGCTCTATCCCCCAGGCTGAAGTCCAAGCAGTTGAAATCTCCTGCTCTTTCTTCTTCCTCCTGGGCTCCATCTTCTGAGCCTTCCAGAAAGAGGACCAAGTCAGATTCAGGGAAGTATCACACTTCTTCCCCCTTGGATCCAAAGAGAAAGAGTTCTTTAGATTCTACATCCTTGGATCCGACTAAGAAACTGTCAGATCTGACTGCTTAGGATCCTATACTTTGCCTAGGACCCAATATTTCCCATCCTTTGATCCTGTACCTTCCAGGATGCCTTCCCCTTTTCTAGAGAGGAGCCATGCAAAATTTCATTCCGTGGCATAGTCTCATTCATCTAGGAGTTTGACTGAAGAAGATGTGGATTGGATGATGAGGAAGTTTGTCTCAATACAGATCCAGAAGGATGTGTTATCTGCTCCTACCAGTTTGGGTTAGGAAGCCTGTTCATCAACTACTCCACCAACTCACACTCCTTCTCTGATTCCTTTGTTTGTTTCAGAGTCCATGGATCTGGGTCTTCCAGGTCCATCAGGCTGAAATCCAAAGATGACTTTATCAACAGATCCAAAGCTGACTCTCAGTGCCCCAGCTCTGACTTTTTTGGATCCAGAGGACTTTTGGAACTGGAGCCTCCATGTCAGATCCAAAAAGTTGGAGTTGACTCTGAAGGTTTTGGAGCTATCTCTTCACCTTGGCGCTTCAGCACTGGATAACTCGGCACCAACTTTCTCCTCCAGGAGATTGCTTTTGGGGTGGGAGGAGACAATGGTCCAGAAGCCTGATGTTTCTTTTCTGGGGACTTTTCTCTCTCTCTGGGGTAGTCATCCTTTGAGGTTGTGAAGAGGGTTTTCTCTTCTTCGACAGGACTGATGGAAACAACCCTCTCAGATTTCCAATCCATTTCCCAGGTGTCTCTCTGTTTAGAGCCTCATCATTCGATGTCACAGGAGCAGCCAGCCAGAGACCTCCAGACTACCCAGCAGGGTATTACAGTTTCTTCTGACACCTCCCCAGAACACCCCACTGAGGAGGTCCCTAGGAAGAGGAAGTGTAAGAGGAAGTACTTTCCCTCAGTGACTGACTCTTGCTGAGAGTCTACAGACTTCAATGAAGGTGAAGGGTCCCCACGATCACCTCCAGAAGAAATCTCATTCAAAGACATCCTTGAGATAGTGAAACAGAGAGGTGGTTGAACTTCCAGTAACCCTTCACCTGAGGAGTCAGTGTTTCTGGAGGCATTCGGAGCTGGCCCATCTATCTTCTGGGTTACTCCACCCACCAACGAGCTCATTGATTTGGTCACTCAGCAGCCATGGAAGGAGCCTGACACAGTTGAACCCATACCCAGAAGGCCAGATAGGATTCTAGTTCCCCCTATGCGGAAAGAATTTTGGGTTAAAGGGATGCCTGTAGATGCCATGGCCATGCTGGCAGACACCAAGAAGGAACTTGCCAAACAGATCTCCCCTGTTCATCTCCGTAACAAGGAGTCTAGGGCAATGGACAGGTTTGAGAAGAATGTTTACAGTTCAAGACCTTTGCTCTCAGGTTGCAGAACTGTTTTGTACATTTTACTAGGTTGCAAAAATATTTGACCAAAGAACTCTTAACTTCCCTTTCAGGAATCATTTCTGAAGATGTCCAATCATCTGTGGCTTCTCAGTTGGCTACCCTTCAATCTGTGTCGAATTCATTCATGAGGCTTATTTCACATGCAGCTGAAGGCACCTCAAGGGCAGCAGCTTCAGGCATTTCCATCAGGAGGCATGCCTGAATGTGCTTATGTGATTTTATGGAGCCCTTCAAGTCCTCATTCATCAATGCTCCCTTTGATGGCACTCCATTGTTTGGCCCCAAAGTGAAGGACACAATATCCAGGGGAGATGGAAGAATGGGACGACCCTCTCTGCAGCGGGTTGTATGTTTTTTGACCACTCAAAGATCCTTTTCAAGGAATCAATGAGGTGGTCAGAAGATGTGTTTCAGGTAGTCTCAGGGTCCTTTCCAGAATGTGGAGAAAGTTCCTCTAGGGACTGGGGGAAACTCTAATGGATGACACTGCCCCCTTGGCAGAGGAGGCCCACAAAACCAGGGGTCCAGAGATTCTTTCCCTGACAGACCCTAACAGAGCTCCAGAAAGGAGGCTTGATTGTCCACCTCTGTAGGCAATCTGGGGTCAACTATCCCTGCACCAGAAAGCCTGGCTAGACATAAAAGATACTTTGGTACAAAGGATTATTTCCAGAGGTTATATAATACCCTTTTCCTTTTTTCCTCCAACTCTATGAAAAATTCCCGATGTTCCACCTAGTCAGAGAAAAGAAGCAGCAATTCAAACACAAAGGCTGCTAGAAAAAAAAAGTCATCCAAGAGACCAGATAGAATCTGGAACTTACTCAAGATTGTTTTAGTGCCAAAAATCAGGGACTGGAGACCAATTCTGGATCTCAGCAACCTGAACAAGTGAGTTTGAGACACAAAGTTTCAGATGGTCATGGTTCAGTCCATTCTCCCCTTTCTAGGCAAGGATGACTGGATGTGCCCAATAGAGCTTCAGGATGCTTACTATCACATAAAGATGAACAGGCAATCCAGAAGGTATTTACACTTCCAGCTGGGAACAAGTCTCTACCAGTTCAGAGCTCTGCCATTTGGCCTCACCACAACCCCCAGGGTGTGTACCAAATGCATGGCAGTAGTAGCAGCTCACTTGAAGCTGCAGGGATTCCGGGTGTTTCCATATCTAGATGAATGGCTCATTACCACCCTGACCAGGCATCTGTTGATAAGGGCAAGAAATCAGGTACTCTAGATTTGCTCTCATCTGGGGATAACCATAAACTACAACAAGTCTCACCTACAACTAGCGCAAAAGTTAGAATTCATAGGAGCAGTTTTCAACACAAAGTCAGTGACAGCTTCTCTTCCTATCTCAAGAGTATAAACAATCAGCTTACAGGTCAGACAAATAATTTGCAGTACCAAGATCTCAGCCCGTTTGGTCCTTCAGGCTCTAGGATCAATGTCAGTGGCAACAACCTTAGTATCTCTAGCTAGATCCCACATGAAGATTCTTCATTGGATGTTAGCAAAACAGTGGTCTATTCTTCACTAACACTTCAGCACAAATAAGAATCACTCAGGCATGCAAGAAAGATCTCAGGTGGTGGATTCCATCAGATCAGGTTCTACAAGGCCATCCATTCATTCTCCCTCAGCCCCAGGCCACAGTGACCATGGATGCATCCCAGTTGGGGTAGGGGGGACTTTCTGGGGAAAGCAGTCCAAGGCACTTGGTCCCCTGAAAAGGTCAACTTGCATATAAATGTCCTAGAAATGACAGCAGTGTTCTTAGCATTGCAGGCCTTCTGGAATGCTCTCCCTTCAGGGACAGTTGCTATTCAAACAGACAATATGTCAGTAGTTTGGGACATCAGCAAACAAGGAGGGAACAATTTATACCCCTGGTGTTGAGAAGCATGGCCGATCTCATCCAACTGCTTTCTCATAGCAATGCACATTCCAATGTGATAGCAGACACATTGAGCAGGTACATTCTTCTGCCTCATGAGTGGTCTCTCAACAAGAAAGTTACACAAAGCATCTTTTGTCAGTGGGGGCCAGCTTTGCTGTCATCTTTTTACTTCTCCCCTAAAAAACAAATGTAGAATCTACTTTGCCCTAATTCCCCCACTGGGGGAATCACCAAAGGATGCTCAACTTCACAACTGGCCTCCTGGTCTGCTTTATGCCTACCCACCAATTCCATTAATTCCTAAATTTCTGCAGAAATCTGCCAGGTTGAAGAGCAAAGTCATCCTCATTGCACCTTACAGTCCTCGACAGGTTTGGTTCCCCTTCCTATGACCTCATCTAATTTACCAATCTTGGGTTCTGGATCCAATTCCAGACCTCCTCTATCACCCAACAGGCATGATCTACCCAGACATCTCAAACCTCAAGCTTACGGCCTAGTTTCTCCAATTCTGTTAATAACCAGACAACCAATGCTCTCTTCCCCTGTCCACCATATCCTTTTGTCTTCCCATAAATCTCAACATGAAAACTCTTTTCAAGTAAATGAAAAAGATTTGTTTACTGGCCAAAACAAAATCATATTGATCATTTCTCTGCTCCGACACATAGCATACTTGAATTTTTAGCTTTGCTCATTAACGAACGGGCTAGCTGCTGTACCATTAAGGTTCAATTAGCAGCAATATGTAATTTTCATAGTGGATTTGAAGGTTCTTCAGTAGGCTCTGCTACATTATGTAAAGCATTCTTCAGAGGCACGTTTCTTCTTAGACCACCATTTAAAGACCGTACTCCACCATGGGATCTGCTGTTGGTACTACGGGCATTAATACATTCTCTCTTTAAACCAGCAGCTAAATGTGAACTTAAGTTTCTTACTTGGAAAACTTTCTTTCTAGTGGCCATTACCTCAGCTAGAAGAATTTCAGAAATTCATGCTTTATCTTTAAAACCTCCATACTTGACCTTTCATAAGGTTAGGGTTATGTTACGAACCAAAGTAGTGTTAGAATCCAATATCAATCAGTCCATTAATTTACCAGTATTCTTTTCTAAATTTGCCAACAAAGGTGAATACGTGGTGCATTTGTTGGATATTCACAGACAATTACATTTTTACTTGCAAAGGACAAAAGAAATCAGAAAGACAGACCAATTCTTTGTTTCCTTTGCAGATTTGAAATTGGGTAAACCATTTGCAAAAGTAACTTTAGCCACATGGCTAACTAATTCTATTTCTTTTATCTATAACAAATTGGGTCTTACCTTAGTTAAACCTATAACAGCCCATTCAACTAGATCCGTGGCCACTTCTTCAGTATTTCTATCCAGATTTGCTATGGATGACATTTGTGCAGCAGCAACTTGGGCGAGTCCTCATACCTTTATTGCTCCTTACAAATTAGATCTGGCCTGGTAGAGCATCATTTGGTTCAACTGTGCTCAGGAATATCCTTCCTTAGAGTCTACCAAGGATTTTTGGTAGCTGGTGACTGTCCCAACAGCTGAGGATAGAATGTAAATTGACACCATCAGATAAAGAAGTTATGTACTACCCATAACAGTCCATCTGTGTTGTCCATTTTCATTCTTCCCCAACCTCCCACCCACCAACTCCCATCCCTTATGTCTACAAATTCTAGATGAATGAGATATTATAAGGACATCAGTGTTCCTTTGATTGAGCTCCTGATATAGTTTCCTGTACAGGACACATACAATTTTATGTATTATTTTATTTATGCATGTTAATAGATACTACTGCTGGTAAAATCAGCAAACAAGATCTGGGGTATGTTAGGGGTTGGTGCATTACGGCAAAGGGAGAAGCCCGAGAGCCTTTTGGTTACCAAGAGCTTTAGTAATGGCCAAGTCAGATCTGAGGATCAGATCCTTACCCAACAGTTAAGGAAGAATAAAAATGGACAACACAGATTGAATGTTATGGTGAGTATATAACTTCATTTTTTCCCTATTTTTTTCTGTTCTACCTACTATTTCTGCTAAGTTTCCCTGGGAAATGAGCACCATTTTTAGCTTGACCATAGAACAAAATATCAGTCGCTCAGTTGGACATTCTTTCAGCCACAATAAAAAGATTGTTAAGCAACCTTTGCCAGCACAGCAGGCTGGTAATTTGCTTGATCTGCAGGTGGGTGACTGTGCTGTGGCCAAAACTGATTCCTCAGACCATTCATGTTTTCTTCAAATGCCTCTGGTGTGGTCCATGCAGCTACCATGGACCAGGGGTTAGCCATGTTCTCAGTGTTTGTTGGGGGCCCCCTCAGTGTCCAAGGGAGAGCCACTCTTGTTGGTCATGGGAGAAGGGCCTGGGAATGTCTCCCTGCTTAACCGGAATGTTGTTCCCATCCCTGGAGAAAGATGCTGCAGGAAATAATGGGTCTGCTTTCCCTGTTTCCTGTCTTAAAGATACAGAAAACTATACATTTATCTTCTCCTGTGTCAGTTACTCTGGCAGGAGTAATTTATTGAGCTTGGCTAAGGGTCTTGTGCAAGCTGTTGACCATTCATATGAGGTGGTTTATGGTAAAATTAAAATAAATAGCTCTTTCCCTGAAGAGGTCCAACAACTGGAATATGTAGGGGTTTGTGTAGTGGCAAATGCAGTTTATCATCCCTGGGTTTCTGATTCAGATTCTGTAGAGAATGTGGTATCTGATTCTCTATTTAAGGGATTCTCCTTCTCTGAGACTGTTTTCAGGCAGAATCAATGTTTTCAGTGGAAGAATAGAAAGGTTTTCTCCATTACTTAGAAAATACTATGACTTGCTAAAACTGGAATTTCCAGAGTCTTCACCTATCCCCACAGTGCTGTCAGAACTGGAGGATGTTTTTGTCACAGGCTGTGATTTCCCTGACAGCCAAAATGCTGTCCCTAAGAAAGCAGGTATATTATATAAAGTTCTGAAGTTTCTCGATTTTGTTATGCACTAATTCCAGACCTGACCTAGCAGCTTTAGTAAATCCAGCTGCTGCCAAACATTTTGTTAGTTCTAATCCTTCTCATTTTGATAAGGATAGTAAAGCTTTTGATAAGTTTTGAAAAAAAAAAAAAGTGTATGCTTCCGCAACTTTAATACATAGAATTCTAAATGATCAGGCTGATATGTTAAACGTTATCCTGTCTAACTGTTAAACTATGAGGGGTGTTTTTGTTTCAGTTTCCTTTGCATTGTTTAGTTTATTTCTCAATTCATTACTCTTTGAAATGTGTTTATGACTCTCTAGATGCTAATTTTAACACCTATGTGGTGTGGAATGTCATAACTCAAGCAGTCTACAGATATCATTGCATTCCAGAGAATTTTCTGAAAAATAAACTAAAAAGTATAATATAAACAAATGAAAATATATGGGGAACAATAAAAGCTATTAAAACTATGCAGATAGTAATGTTATCATTAAGAAGAATTATTTATAATGATAATAGTGAGAATGTTCATAGGTTCACAGGTTTATAGGAGGTTAATAGGCTAATGGCCCTAGGGCCTTAACAAGCCTAGCCATGTAATACGCTTGTTGCCTAGTTGACCATTGTTAGATGGTCGTTGTTAGCAGAGCAAATCAGTGATTACCTCTGACTACCCCTGTCCATGAGGGAAATAGGTGCCACCCCCAGAATGAATTTGAGGCCTCCCGTCCAATTGTCAGGGTTGCAATTAAATAGGGTCATTGAGGAGCTCTGCTTCATGTGAAGTGGAAGTTTATAGCAAAGGAGTGGCAATCTTTGGGAGACATATCTGTATCTCCAACATGTTCTGTTTATGTCATAGGCTAGGTTGTGATTCCTGGAGTGAGTGACTGTTGTCACATTTGATTTGCAGACATGCAGCATTTCCATTAGGACAGGATCAGAGATCTCCCTGTAGGCCAGGCACAGGTCGCCTCTCAGCAGCCTGTAGGATACAGAGTACAGAGACAGGGCCTTCAGTCTTTCCATGTAGGTCATGTTTTGGAGGCCCTCAATTTTCTTGGTTAGAAGGGTCTATATTAGAACATCAAATATTTAACAGTTCGAATCACTAAAGGTCGATCTTTGGTGATCGAACTGTTAAAGCATCAAATGTTCAGAAAAAAAAATAAAAACAACAAAAAAAAAAACGAAATGGTGTAGGCAGGGGGACAAGCCCCACCGCACCCCCACACCCCCCCGCTACTTAAATATACCAACTCCGAGACTGCACTACATTGAAATAAACGGAAATCTCCCTTTACGGAGATTTCCATTTACTTGTTCAATGTTTTGCAGTTTTGCTATTCTCGTGTCGACAATGTCAGATTCGACATTGTTTGCTTTCGAGAATTTAATATAGACCCAGTTAGAAACCTCTGTGGTCTCTCCAGTTGTTGCAGGTGTCTGGTGATGTACATGCAAAGGGAGCATTGCACTCAGTTAGTGGTCTAATGAGTGTCGAATACAGAGGAGTTTTATAACATCAATGCAGTCATACCCAGAATTAAATTTTTTTGCTAAACTTTCACAAAGTGTCATATCTTGGAAACTGTACAACTTAGACACATCTTGTTAAAACACTTTTGTTAATCAGGTATAAGCTTTCACATGACAGTAAGAAATTCCTCGCTGAGTGCATGTTTATTGATATATTTACATAAATATGAAAACATATGCTTGATTGTATAATCAGCAATATAAATAACATTGCATATCTCTCATGATGTGCAACGTACATTGCAAATACCAAAGGAAGTTTTCTTCTACAATGTCAAAGGTTTTGCCTAATACACTGCAATAGTTTGTAAGTCACATGTTTTTTTTTTAAGTATTAAGTACATATGGAAGTATTAAGTACATACAGAAATATTGCTTATTTTCATAATTACTAACAAACAAATAGCAGTATCTCCAGTACAGTGTGATATAAACAATGACACCATGGCATTTCACACCTGCCTCTCAATAGCATGTAGGTCTCTCAGTTATGAAAGTATGAATAATAAGTGGAAAACAGTGATTCATTTCTCTGTTTCAGGCCATCCTAAATTAACAATCATAGTGACATTTTCTTGATTACGCCTTGGCCTTTCCAATGATGCATGTTATTAGCTTATAAATTGCTTAGTTAAAAAAGCCAGACCTGAAAAAGGTCTAGATGCCATTAGGCAGTATTGGTGAAAACTGGAAGTATACAGAAAAGGCATTATAGGCTTCAATGGCTGCAGTCTGAGAACCTGCCAGAAGATGCCAAAATGAAATGTTGAATACTCCCCTAGATAAAGATTTAGTTTTTAGTCACTCTGCTGCAGAGTTTGTCAAAAAGTGCAATAAGAAGAGAGATAAACTGTTTCAGGTAATCTGTCAGATTTTTCATCCCTTCTCCCTAAATTCACCAAAGGATTCTCTTCTCCCTCTTCTAATTTTGATAATAAACCAAATAAACAGTCTCAGCAGAGAGCTGGTAAGCAGACATTTAAAAAACAATGTCTGTAAGCTTCCAAAAAGAAAGTAGGACCCCCCCCCCTAGACCAAAGGACAGTGAACTAAGTAAGAATTACTATGTAAGGAATGTTGCCTCCCTCCAAACACAAATACCCTTGGCAGTCTATTGTCTCTTTCAGAAAGTCTGACTCTCCATTTTTCTCTTTCACAACAGATTATTTCAGAAAATGGGTGCTGAAGGTGATCCATCTAGGATACAGATGGCAGTAGGAGGAAATTCCTCATTTCCAGGAGATTCTTCCTCATCAACCAGACCAAACTCTTCTTTTTCCTCCTGTCTTATACCATTTGTTTTCTCGGGGGTAATTGAAGCTGTTCCTCCTCCTCAGTTGGGGAAGAATTTTACCCAAGAATGTTTTAGTGCCAAAGAAAGAAATCTCTTGGAGACCAGTTGTGGATCTTTCTTTCCTGAATCAGTTTGTGATGGTGACCAAGTTAAAAATGCTTTCACTGTATATAACCTGTTACCCCTTCTTCTTCATTTGAGTTTTTTAGTAACCTTTTTTAGTAACCTTAGATTTAAAAGATACATATTATCTCATTCCTATTATTCATATTTCAGGCATTTTTAAGGTTTTGTGTGTCTGGATCATTTTATCAGTTCTGTGCCTTACCCTTTGGTATATCCACTGTTCCAAGGATGATAGGATCATAGGAGGTTACTAAGTCAGTGGCCCCAAGGCCCTTACAAGCCTAGCCAATTTCAATCCATGTTCCCAAGGGTGTCTGGTTCAAGCAGACACTAAAATCAGCACCTGTTGCCCCTGTCCAAGAGGGACACAAAAGGAATCCCGGGGGGGGATGAACTTTCGGTTACCCATCCAATCGTCCAAATTATGCTTAAATAGGGCCAATGAGGGACTTTGTTTAACATTAATAGGACACTTGTTCCAATGGTGGGGCAACCTCTGTGAGACAAGTCTGTCTCTCCAGCAAGTTCTGTTGATGTCACATATCAGATTAAGGTCCTTTGAGTGAGTGACCCATGTGCCATTTGACTTGCGAGTCTTGGGAGTTAACAAAGTGTCTAGCTCCTGTAATAGCCCACTGCAGGCTACAGGCTATCCTCATTTTTACATATTTAGAAGACTAGCTTTTGTTTGCAGAGTCTTTTTCAAACTGTCAGGAATGTCTCTTTCTCAGATAAGAAATCTACACAAGCTTTGGTTTCAAGAGAGCATTCAAAAGTATTTTTTTACTCCATTTCACAGGATTGCATTTCTGTGGTGCAAAGAGCTGTTCTTCTACAGGAAGAAACAGCTCTATATTTAGATATTTCCAGGGATTTTCCTCTCACACTTCTGTCACTGTGAAGGAATACCTTAGGATACTGGGTCTTATGGCTTCAATTATTCTTATGATACCTCTTGCAAGATTTCCTGTTGAATTTCTCCATGTGCTTTGGTTTTCTAATACCATATCATTTACGGCCCCCATGCCTAAGTCAGGGTGATTAAAGTTCTTGAAATTAGTATCGTTTCAATCTTTGATGTTAGCCAAAAGTGTTCTTCGCAGCACCCACGATGTGCCTAGAATTGACTCCTCCTGCAATTCCTATGGAGTTACATGTATTGGTAGCATATCTTAGTACAACTGTGAATTTGTTTTTATTATACCTATTGTTCCTACTACTACTATTGGAACTCTCTGGATGCCTTTCTTCCACATTGTTCTCATTTCTGCCTACAAATCCTCTTATGACGTGTGTCTCTGTATGTAAGACACCCTGATTAATGTAACTTTTGTCTTTTTTCCTGGACTACAGTATCTGTTTTTCTTGCATCTATTGTTTGAACTGTTGGTAATGGGTCATCCCATGTGATATAGACTTCATCATTCTTTAAGTGCTTTGTGGTTCATGTTTCCAGTGCTTTTCAGCTACTTCAATATTGTAGTGTTTGCACAATCCCCAGTGCAACAATCTTGCGGCATTAATGTCCCTTTTAGTGTACAGGCCCTCTGCCATGAGTGTATCACATCCAGCAGCAAGATGTGTGACTGTTTCTCGTTCTTTTTTACAGAACATATATTTGTCTGTTTCTCTTACATGTTCAACGGACTTTGTATACCAATATATACATAATCCACCATCCTGAGTCGCCATTATTAACTTTTCATCTTTTGATTTCAGTTCACCTCTCCTTAATCATTCTTGTGTCAAATCCTGATCAACATGAGGTTGTTCCAGGAGATCTCTGTACTTGGTACAACATTTATACCTTTTCCACATATCTTTCCTGCTCATCTGATCTTTTTCCTTATATACATTCTTTTGTTTTTTTTTGGCATATTCAGTTGTTGTTTGATTTTTGTCTACTTCTGGTTTGATTTCAGTTCCTGCTTGACACTGAAATGCTTCTGCTAAACTAAGCAGAGAAATCATCTTAAACTTCTCCTTGTGTTTTGAAACTTTCTCTGTGTTTTGATCTGGTGATTCCAGGAGATATGCTTGCAGTCCCATAGCTATAGATCTCTACATGTATTCAGTTTCGAGAAGGCCCATATCTCCTTCACAACAAAGAGTACATAATCTTGGCATACACTGACAGTTATATATTTGATAAGCATGAAGTATTTTTCCTGTTTTCCTGTCAAACTGATCCAGTACCTTTTGGGGCCAGTCAGTCACCCCAAAATTGTAAATTAGAGCAGAAATAGCACATTGGTTTATAGCTTGGGCTTCATTTCCAGATGTCAAGACAGTTTTCAGTCATAGTTTTAGTCTTCTGAAATACTCCTTGCTGAGTTTTATTTGCATTTGTTCATGTTTTATTGACATTCCTTCATCAATTCCCAAATATTTATACACTCCCTCCTGCTCAAGTTCCTTTATATCACATTCCTGTTTAAGTCTGATATTTTTTGGTGGTTTCATGCTTTAAACATTGTTTTTATACATTAATCAAGTCCAAATGACATTTTTATAACATCTAACCACTTATCTTATGATGACTATACAGTTTTAAGTCATCCACTAAAAGTAGATGAGAAGTCTTTAAACAACGTTGTTTTCTGGGAGCCAGATTACAACCATGACCTAATCTGTTAAGTAAACAGGTTAATGGGTTAGGGGCAAGACAAAACAGCAGTAGTGGCAGGCGATCACACTGGAATGTCCCCCTTTGAATTTTTATCTCTGGGATAACAATCTATCCTTTGTCATGAATTTATTGTAAACTGGTTTGCCACTGTTTCATGGTCACTGTAATGTAATTGATCAATGTAGGGTGTATCTAAGACATATGTAAGTATTCCTTTATCCATTAATGTGGGATGCTGTCAAATGCTTTTTTGTAATCTATCTATGCCATACATAAATTCTTCCCCTTTTTACAATTCTCTATATTAGTTGTCTTTAGCAAGGAATTACTCTTTGTTCCATATGACTTTCTTTTGTTACCCTTTGTGTTATTGGGATAATTTAATTGTCTTATATAAACCCTGCCTGCGTCAATTCCAGTAAATAGTTTGCATGTTGTCAATAGGCAGATTATTGCTCTGTAGTTTTCAGGATGACTTGCAATTTCACTGTTAAGGAGCAATATTGTTTTTCCTGTTGTTAACCAAGTGGGAGTCCATTCAGGATGCACATATAAGTAATGCTTACTCAGGGCTAAATCTTTTTGTAAAGATGTTAATACTTTTAGCCAAAAGTTAGGTATTGTGTCTGGACCTGGGTTTTTTCAATTAGGAGCTTTTCTTAATTTTACTTCAATTTCTTTAGCCATTACTTCATCCCATTTCATATCCTGTACATCAGAATTCCTCACTGTTTCTTTAAATTTTTCTATCCATTCAGCATCTTTGTTACGTTCCTCGGGGTCTTTATAAATATCTTTTCCAAATGTGTCTATTTCTTCTTTTTGGCAGTGTTTCT
Organism: Protopterus annectens; assembly: GCF_019279795.1. Classification (NCBI taxonomy): domain Eukaryota; kingdom Metazoa; phylum Chordata; order Ceratodontiformes; family Protopteridae; genus Protopterus; species Protopterus annectens. The sequence goes on along the minus strand of NC_056738.1, from coordinate 438,418,133 downwards.
GTTCCTTATGATTTGCTTATAGATTATAGACGTATTGATTTAGATCTAGAGCAACTATTATTAAATGAACAAATCACATTGGAGACCTTTAGGTTCCTAGAGACAAAACATCCTAGGATTCTGACCATTTTCGGAATCCTGAAAATTTCTAAGAGGTTTTTTTTAACCCCCCCCCCCTTTGGCCAATTGTGGATGCCAAAGCATCGAAAACTTTTAGTCTGGCCAAGTTTGTTGACTGTTCAGTTAAACATGTGTTGGATGACAGGGATCTTATTATCAAAGATTCATGGGATTTCCTGTCTAAAATTAAACATGAAATGTACAACGAATGTCTTATAATGGTTACTATTGATGTGAGGGATCTCTTTTCTGTAATACTCCATGATGTGGGTATTGAATTGTTCTATGATTATCAGAACTCATTAAACCATGATACCATTCTTACCATTAGGTCCTCTATGGAGATGGTTCTGGACAATAATTTAATTTCCTTTGAGGGGCAACTATTTAAACAAGTGCAAGGTCTGACTATGGGTGCCTGTTGTGCACCGTCGTTTGCCAACATAGTACTTGCCCAGTGGGAGGACCTATATATTGTTAACTCTGAGTTCAAGGACATGTGGGTACTGTATGGGTGGTACCTCAACGATTTGGTCTTATTTTGGCATGGTAGTGAAGATGAGTTAGACAGGTTTTTCAATTATATTAACAACACCACCACTTTTTTGAAGTTTACCATGACCAAGGACCATGATATGTTGAATTACCTTGATGTGTCTATCAGGAAGGATTATTCTAAGGGGAGATTTACATCACATCTCTATAGGAAACCCATGTATTCCAACTCTCTTTTGCATTTTGAGAGTTGGCACCCCTTGCACCAGACGAAATCCCTTGTGAAGGGTCAATGTGTAAGATTGGCTAGAATGGTTTCAGAGGACGATGATTTTTTTTAGAGAATGTGACCTCCTATTGGAGATGTTACAGATAAGAGGCTACCCCCTCAATTTGTCAAAGACATAATAGGGGAGGTGCAACAAAAAATAACTAATGGGGTTTATAGAATATTATTGGACAACCATTTGGAGTTAATTAGACCCCTAGGAACTGAGAAAATGAACAATTTTAGCAGGGCATTGGTATTACCTTTAACTACTGATTTTTTTTATATCAAAAGCACCATTTGTGATTGTTGGAATATGTTTCGTATTGATGAGAATATCATTAACAAATTAGGTGAAAAACCCCTGGTGGTATACAAAATGTGTATATCTATCAAAGGTCTAGTTGAAAGAAAAAAGGTGGCACCAGGACCAGGTGGTACTTTCAGATGTGGAAGTTGCGCCCAATGTTCCTTTATTGTCGATGCCAAATTTATTAAACTTAGGAATTTTGGGAAAATCACTACACACAAAAAGTACTTTTGTTACAGTAAGGGGGTTGTATATGTCGCATCCTGTACAGGTTGTGACTGTTACTATGTGGGTAAGACTGTCCGAGCTTTAAGACAACGGATTTATCAACACAGTTATGCTATCAACAAACAAAAGGGAGACTAATGCCTTATTTAAGCACATTAAATTACATCCCACACACTGTTTCAAGTTTTTTGTATTAGAGCAGGTTGACTTGGGTTTAGGGGGTGGACCTGTTGATGATTTTCTTGAATTTCTAGAACTCAAGTGGCAAATAAGGTTAAATGCATGTGTGCCACCTGGGCTCAATGACAAAATTTCTATCAGTTCCATGTTAAAATTAAAAGTTGTTTCCTTTATATAATGTTTTTAACATGTTTTATTTTTGGGGGTATTTTTGGTCTAATAATTCTTGTAAGGGTATGTAGGAAATGACCTACCTTTGTAGTAGGATATGACTTCTTTCAACTGGAAATGACAACATTTTTGTTGACCAATAATGGAGTAGGGCAGGTTATTTAAATCAGTAACAAGTGAGTTATGTAGTTCTGAAGAAGTCAATGCAATGTACTTTTGACGAAAGCACTAAACTCTCATCATTGTGGAATACATTTTTTGGATTTTTTACCTTTGGTGCAGTGCTCTTGGTCATTTCCTCCTTTCAATTTTTTTCTGGTTTTGTGACAAGACATTATCTGTTATTAATTTAGTTGCACATTAATATATCCTATTTATTTCTGTTATATCACAAGAATGGGTGGCTATGATGGTGCAGCAGTTGCCTCACAGCAAGAGGTTCTCTGGTTCGATTCTAGGCTGGGGAGCCTTCTGTGTGGAGTCTGCATGTCCACCCTGCAACTGCGTGGGATTTCTCTGGGTGCTTTGGTTTCATCCCATATTCCAAAGACATGCAGCAGCTGGATTAGGCACTCTAAATTGGCCCTAGGAGCTAGTGCATGTGTGTGTGCAAGTGAGCGGTACAGATGAACTACTGCAGCAGGGCTAGCCACCTGGCAGTGTAAGGCTCAAGATGATTGTCACTGTTGAAGTGACACCCCTACCCATGTGCAAAAATGGGAAAAGGGGTTATGGATGGATGGATATCACAAGTACTTCTCTTAATAGTCCTAATTACTGTGTTCTGTCTTACCAAACTTCTAACATTTTGGGTTTTATTTACTTTCTGCAATCCATTTCTTTCATCATACTTAACATGTGTAACTACCCATCTCTGTTAAATCAAGCAGCTCTTCCCTTAGATAAATTTTTATCTAGACTGAGAGCACCTTCTTTGCTTTCCATTACCTGTAAATATTCTACAAAAAGTTCCAGAACATCTTTTTGTGGCACATTCTCTTTAGATGCACCCTTTTTCATCTGCTGCTCCTTGCTATATATAATTAGTAGGGGGTATAGGGGTATGCAGGGGGGATTGCCCTCCCTGTAAAATCATTTTTTCTGTTGTATGTTGGTGTTGTTTGCATTTAATTATATTTTTGATGAACTGAATTGTCAATCATAAGGTTTCAATCATATGGGTTTTGACAATCTGTCCATTTGATGGTTTGACATAGATCCCTCCCACTCAACTTGTTTTTCCTTAATCTTGGAACTCATTGTTCCATCATACTGTTATATTACCTGTGTTGTATTTTCTACAATAAATTCTTCACTTTGCAGATAATCAGTAAGCTGAGTTTCTGTTTGTTTAACTTCTTCCTTACTAATCATCTTTTCTACTTTTCCAGTTTGTTTTCTTATGTTTTGTTGTATTGTGAAATTTTCCACGTCCAGATGACTTTGCATGTATTTCTCTGCAAATATCTTTGGTGGTGCTTTTTTTATATTGGTTAGTTTTGCTTTCTCATTTGCATAAATATTGCACCTCACTGCATTGCTTTTTATTTCCCATGTCCATACTTCTTCAGATACTTCCTGTTCCACTTACTGCTTCTTAATCTGAGGACTCATTGTTCTATTATGCCGCAACATCGCCTGTGTTAGATTTTTTACATTAAATTTTTCACTTACAGTTAATCCAAGACTTAAGTTTGTATTTGTTTAACTTTTACCTTGCTCTTTACTACATTTCCCCTTTTAAATTTTGTTATTTTCTATATCTGTGTGCCTTTGCGTGTATTTCTCTTCAAATATCTTTGGATATGTTTTTTGTATTGGTTAGTTTGCCTTTCTCCTTTGCATAAATATTACACTGTACCAGTTTTCTTTTTCTTTCCCATGTCAATGTTTCTTTGTTATACATTTCAAAAATCTTTGGGTTTTGTTTTTTATATTTTTGCACTTCCTGTGTCACTTCTTTTTCCAGGCAGTTCAAAGTTTCTTCTTCTATCTAATGATTTTTATGAATCTATTGTATTAATGAACACAAATTTTTATGTGAAGCTTTTGACAGTTTTTCTTGTGCAAGTATTTTTATTTCCTCTAATTTCTGTCTTAATCTTTCTGAATATCTTCTCTCTGGAAATTCTGGGATTTTGTCTAATAGTAACAATACATAATTTCTTCCCTATCCTTAGTAGTCCACTCTGTCATCTTTAGGACTCTTTTTTGGGCCTACTTGTTTTTGTCTTTTTGTGGACTACTACTTCCATCTACAGCAGAGGGGGGGGCATCATCCAACTGATCCTGGCCTATCCCAATTGTAGGAATGTTTCCATGTCTTGAGGATTCTACATTGCCATTTTTACAGTCCTGCCACCAAAGTGTGTACACCAGGATTGGCCACTTCTTTCTTCTGGGACCTGTGCAACCATCTGTCTTTATTTTTTAATTTATCCCTCTTCATGAGATATGCCATATACAATACAGTCTATATATCAGTGTTGTCTTGGTGAGAATTTGTGAAAACAGGGTCCACCTCATAAAGGTACTCACCAAGACTTGATGATGAATTCAGTTCCAGCAATACTAATCTCCATTTCTTGCTGATTTCATCATATTTGCATTCTAAGACTCCATCTGAGAATCATACAATGGTATCTGAAATCTCTTTGCCCACAGCATCATCCCCTAGTATTCTTTTCATATTCCAGTACTGAAATTTAAGAAAAGACAAATCAATTGGTGGAGATATCAATTTTCTCAGAATTCTGGTCTTCCATTCTCCCTTCGTGTTCCAAACAGTTGGTCGCTACAGATGCCTCAGACTTTGCTTGGAGAGCAGTGTCAATGGGTATAAAAGTGCAGGGTCTTTGGGACAAGAAAGACAGACCAAAAAACATAAATATAAAAGAGAGAGTAGCTCTTATAAATGCTGCTAACTCTCTGAATCATCTGTGGTCTTTGGGACATTTTCAATTTTTTACAAACAACACCACAATGATATGGTACGTAAACAAGCAAGGGAGAATCAGATCTTACCTTCTATGCAAGCTACCATGTTAGCACTGGATATAGCTTTACAGCACAATCTCACATTACAGGCATCCTACATTCTGTCAGAACAAATCTGTGTGGCAGATAAGCTGAGTAGGACCAAGGCAAAACCTCACAACTGGAAACTGAATCAGAGGTAATCAAGATTTGATCCATCTGTGGGAAATTCCTCAGGTAGACTTTTGTGCCTCCTGTCTAAAGAATGAAATGTCAGAAGTCTATTCTAGGATTCTATGCAAGAAGACCTGGAGGACAGACACCTTTGCTTTTCTTTGGACAGACATGTTCCTGTATGCTTTTCCACCCATTCCACTGATCTCCTGGGTACTTATGCAGATTCAGAAGAAGTCTACAAAGATCATTGCAGTGACTCCCTTCTGGCCCAGGCAGCAGTGGTTCTGTCTTCTTTTGGAATTGGCCAATGGCAATTGCCACACATTTCCTCATGGTCTGGATTTACTCACACAAGATCAGCAGTGTTGGATGCATCCTGACAACAAACATCTCAGCTGACTGCCTGGATGATAAGATCTTAATTCCCTTTAGGCACCTTTTTATTGAGGATGTGGAGTAAGTACTATTGTCGTCAGGAAAGCCTGCTACTAGAAAATAATATATTAGCAAATGGAAAAGGTTTTCTAGTTGGTGCCAACAAAAGAACCAGCACCCATTCAAGGCTAGTATTTTTCTTGTTTTACAATATTTGTGTGAGCTGCTATACTATGGCCTGTCTTACTTCTCTATCAAAGTTTATTTGTCAGACATTTCAGCATATCTGCCTATGGATCCTTCTCTTTCAGTTCAGCCTCATGTAATGATGTTTTTGAAAGGGGTTTTACATAAGAAGCCTCCCAGGAAATTGGTGGCACCTCCTTGGGGTCTTAATTTTGTGTTAGAGGAATCAATTGCTTCATTTGATCCAGCTTATCTGTCTGATTTGAGATTCTTAACATGGCAAATAGTTTTGATTACTCTGACCTCTGCAAGAAGAGTATCTGGGATGCAAGCTCATATCCTCCATAGAGATGAGGTTTTTTGAGAACTATACTTCCTTTATGCCTAAAGAGGTATTCAGATTTACCTTAAACTAATCTATGCATCTCCCTGTTTTCTTTCCAGAACCCAGAACTGGGGGGAGAAAGGATACTTCATACATTGGGATGTCCACCGACAACTCAGGCACTATCTTGAGAAAATAAAATCTATCAGAGCTTCTGATCAGTTATTAATTTCTTGTGAAGGTAAGAAGAAGGGGCAACCTAGGTCAAAACAGATTATTTCCAAAGCTTGTCTCTGGCTATTACCTTCTGTTATTCCTACTACAACAAAACTATTTCAAGAAGGATAAAGACTTACTCTGCCGGGGCCATGGCTTTATATATGACTTTTTGTAAACAGTCAGACTTTAAAAGTATTCTAGAAATGGCAACTTTGTCCTCTCTGCATACTTTTATAAAGTGTCGTAAACTAGATTCCTTCTCCAAGTCTAGGACTGGCTTTGCTGGGAACTACCTCCAGGGGATCCAGGACTCTTCCCCTTACACATCCCAATTGTTTTAGTCTACCAATATAGCTAAGGCTACTACAGTGGTGATCAATAAGAAGAACACAATACAGTTGTGTAAGTAAATGTACCATTACAGTAGATCTTCAAATGAACATTGCAGTAGCCACTCCCTCCCTCCTTCCATACCCCTTTGTTTTTTGTGTGATTTTATGCCAGGGTGTGGACATGTATTTTTTCTGGCAATGTCCTGTCAGAGCTTATCCTCCTTCTCTTTGTTGGCATGAAAGCTTTGAAGGGCATGGTACCTAGACCTAACATTTTAGTCATCTCAGCTCTAACTGATTAATGGCTTGGGTGCATGGAAGGTGCCCCAAAGCTTTGGAAGCTGGCCAGCTATTATATCCTATACAGGATGTAACCTATATAGTTAAGTTACTGCAGCAGTGATCATTCGAACATCTACTGTTCTGGTAAGTTTACTTACACAACCATACTTTACTTAGAGGATCAACTTGATAGCATAAATTAAACTCAGTTGCTAACAGTTTGAAGAGGTGCGTTATTATTCCACTTTAACATTTTCTGTCTTTAATGCTATCTTAAACTGTAGCATTATTAATATCATTATGTAAATCTGGTTATTACTTCTCATTATATTAAAACAGCTTGCTGTACGTGTTACTTTCTTCCAACCCAGATACGCAGAAAATGAATGATCTTTATTCAGTATGTGTATTCTTGAGATGTTTTAGCATTGATGGTTTAAGGGCCAAGGTGCGTTGAAGCATAGTTTGCTGAAAATTGTTTTTTAATGATGGTACATGTGATCAAGGGCAGTGCAGATAAGCAGTATTCTCATTTGTATAAAGGAGGAGTTCCGCTGTGGTGACCGCTAACTGGGAAAAGCTGAAAGACTTTAGTGTTTTCTGAGCAGACATAGAAAAGTAGTTGATGAGTGTCATCGACACCTGCAGAAAAATATGTTTTTTTGTCTTTATATGGGTACTGATGTTTGGGGAGCTCCTTATAAGAATAAGACCCAGTATTGTGAGTTGTAACACTGCAAAAAACAAACTGCAATTCTAAAAAAACAAAGAATTCTGAATCTTACTACTATGTCTTTTAAGTATTTTTGCATTGGATCTTTGGCTCTCTGCATCCCTGGGGAGGACTAAACCAATTAAAATAATGTTGACTCAATGAAGGTAATTTCAGCAAATGTCAACAATGCAAAACATCATTACAGAAAATCACTTTAATTGATCCAGAAGCGCCCCCTACATCCCCCATTTTTGGAGACACTACCACACTCACTCCCTAACTGATGTATAGTAATGCCACAGTTACACAACAGTAGTGAAAAAGGTCATATTCATTGAGCAATGAAGGTGGTTTGCAATGATATTGCTTTTTGTATTGGGACTAGGTGTAATAGCTGTCATATACATGTCTTGACCCTATGCATACCTTTTACTTACATATGCTAATAATAAGGTCACTGTATCTTGGAGTAGGAGGGATATTCTTCAGATGCTCCAATTATGGATTTACTATATATTCCTTCACATTCATGCTTGCAGTTCAGCTATACAAGATCAGAAATATAATCCCTGATGATTCAGCAGATACCCATGCTGGGGACTTTATGGACATTCATTTGATGGAAAATTCTTCCTTTAGCTGTAACTAACTGAAATAACTACATGAGTAGGCCAAACAATAAAATATGTGCAGTTGTATGAATAAACATGCAAGGTGAGTTGAAATGAACCATAATAACGGCCTGCTGAATGCAGTGGAAGAACAGCCTCAATTGGTTTATGAACTACTAATCAGGATAGTTTAGTATCATTTAGTGGAAAAAATCCTTTTTATTGATGACATTGTACTAGTTCGGCATATATTATGTATGGCATAGAGTACACTTTAAAAATAGTTATCTCTTTTGTTATTTTGTGCAATGAGATGTGTTAAAATTTAATTGAAAAATACTAGCATATTTATAATGATTTATAGTTATTTATTTTGTTACCTGTTTTTTTTTCAGAATAATAGGTTGGCAAGACAGGTGTTTTGCTTAACCCTGATTTATTAGAAGATTGTGTATTTCATTTGCTGAAAGGGAATACTGTCCAGAAACATGTACGGCCTGAAGGTTGGGGGGGCTACTCTTTGAGGAAGGGGCTACAGTTGAAAATTGGCAAACAAATCCAAGAATCTTAGCTATTTCCCTGCCTAGCAAAATTGCTGCTTAAAGGAATAAAAATTGTACAAACAGTTTTGACTTCCTTGGACCTGTTTCTTTTCAGCTTATTTCATCAGATTGTGTGTGTGTATTTGGTATGAAAGTGGGTCACACTTGACTTTACACCCACAGATACGCAATACACAATCTACCTGTCATTCATTTACTCAGGTTCCCTTTAAAGTTTGATGTTATTCTAAATAAGCATTACCATCTGAGAGTATCTGGTTCCATGGATCAGACACTTTTTAACCAATCACACTATTTGTTACACTCCTCCATCTCCTCACACAACGTAATTGCAACAGTCCTTAATCACCCTACTCCCACCACACTACACCAACACCCCTCTTTCCTATATCTTCATCACACCGTCCAGGTAACCTACTTTTTAAAAAGAATACACACCATGCTTTTTCTTCTGCCTATACTCTGTACTCTACTGCTATCTGCATACTATCTAACATCCTATAGTCACCTACAGATACAACATTTCCATAGCCCCACACTGTATTATACTAATTCCGTCCACTCCTCTCTCCTACCTTGCCATCTCCTCCCAGCTCTACAATCACACACCTATTGCATACTTCCACTTCAAACATGTAGTTGTCAGTAATACCACTAACCACTTTAGTAAACACCTTCACATACTCTCCAAATTGTCACACAAACATGCATGTGTATTATCACAGATTCACCATAGTAGTGATATACACCTCAGTCCTGGGCCACAAACTGCACAACATACCATCATGGCTACCATTCCACCCCTTCCTCACATTAAAACTACAGACCTTATCATTCTTAACATGAACCTTAGAAGCCTAGTTAACAAGATCACAGACTTTCATGCAGTCATTGCTCAATACTCATCCAATATTCTTATAGCAACAGAAACTTGGCTAAAACCCAATATAAGAGACACAGACATACTCTCACAAGGTTATAGCATACACAGGTTAGACAGGATCAGGAAGAAGGGTGGTGGGGTTGCAGTCTTCTACAAAAATAACCTAAGCATAGACCACCTACCCATCCAATACCCTTATGATAACAACTTTGAAGTTCTAGTAACACTGCTCAGAATCAACTCAAAGAAAAATATTACCATAATAGCCACTTGCATACCTCCCAAGAATACTCCCATTGCCACTGCGGAACTCATAGCCTGGACAGCCTTCACCTAAATCTATGAAACCATTATTACAGGTGACTTCAACTTAGACTGCAACACTTGCACAGGTGATAATCCCTCTACCTTTATAAATCTACATGGTTTCTCCCAAATAATCCAGTTTCCCACATAAACATAGCAAAAGGAAATCTATCTTAGACTGGTCCCTTAGCAACAGTACCACCCACAACTATCTCTCCGGATGCCTTCCAAATAATTTAAGTTACCATAGACCTACCTACTTAATCCATCATCAGCTGAATTCACCCAGAACCATAGTTTACAAAGTCGTACAAAATACCAAAAACTTCTCCAATGAAGAATTCATAGACATGATCAATAAATACCACTCCATCATCTCATACTTGACCAGGCCGTAAGATACTTCAATGACACATTTCTAGCTATTTTAAATAGCTTAGCACCAACTCGTACATGTGTTAAAAATAAGAGATTGCCCAAGATATCAAAAGAAACCATTAAACTTCAAAAACTAAGGGACAAAACCTGGTATCAATACCAAAAAACAAAAGACAATAAAACTCTGCTAGCATACCAGCAACTCCGCAATCAAACAAAAAAAACCCCTCAAACTAGACAAAAAAACATATTATACAACTATGCAAAACAAATATAAAAACAATCCCAAAAAGTTCTGGCAAGCAATTAACTCACTCCTCCACCCAGGTAAACCTACAACTCCAGAACCAACAACTAATAACCAAAGTGTGAGTATTGCCTCACAAATCAACACATACTTTATAAACACCATCCTTTCCTTAGTTACAGGGGAGCAATTCCACCCCTCTGTCTCTTCCACCTAATGTGGAAACTAACAATAACTTTTTTGACCTCAAACCTGTCCCAACTAACGCCATAAGAACAATGCTGAAAAAATTGAAACCTTCTTCCTAAGAAGCTGGCTAACTCCCCAATGAGTACCTCAAACTGTCAACTGATGCCATAGCTTTGCCTGTCTCCATTCTGGTAAATAGGTTTATACCAGAACAATATGTCCCAAAATTATGGACAATTTCCTATATCACCCCTCTGCATAAAGGAGGAACATCAACAGAATTAAACAATCACAGACCCATAGCCATCTATTCCCCCCTGTGTCAAAAATTCTGGAAAAATGTATCCACACTCAATTACTACAACACCTGTTATCTCACAACCTTAACTCTCCCTCCCAACTTGGTTTCAGACCAAAACACAGCACCACCACAGCCCTAATTAATTTCTCTAACACCATCAGCCAACAGAGAAATTAAAACCAGCAAGTAGCATCAATCTTCTTAGACATGTCAAAAGTGTTGACACTGTCTCCCATCAGAAACTCCTCAATACTCTTGCCTCACTAAACCTATCCAAGACTTCCCTCTCCTGTTTCCTAAGCCATCTTTCTGACAGACAACAAGCAGTACAATGGAAATGTGAACTTTCACCACTTCTGCCTGTCTCGGTTGGAGTCCCCCAAGGGTCTGTATTAGGACCCCTTCTGTTCACCATCTTCTCTAATGATCTAGCCTCATCCACAACACATGCTAAAGTAGTTCAGTGTGCGGATGATTCAACTTTAATCTGCTCAGTAGATACCTTACCAGACCTCCAAATAGTAGCCCAATAAGCTTTTAATAATATAGAAACATATCTAAGTAAATCACAACTAATCCTCAACCCCCAAAAAAACACAGTTAATGCTATTTACCAGTAGCAAACAAGCACCGACCACCCCTCCTTTCACTATTCTGTCAGCAAACAACACAGTCATCCAATCAGTTCAGCTTGCAAGACTCGTTGGAGTGACAATTGATAACAAATTCAGATTTGACCAACACATAGCCACCACAATTAAGAAAGTTCACATCAAACTTGGCTCACTGTACAGAAGCACGCCATTCCTCACTGACAATACCAGACTAGCCATATCCAAAACCTTCCTCCTCTCTACACTCCTATATGTTTTCTCCCTCTTTACCAACTTAAAAATAAATCAGTCTTAACCAAACTGGAAACTTGCTACAACAAAATAGCCCGTTTCTCAGCCAACCTTCCTCACCAAACCCACCATTGTGTTGCTCTACATAAATTAAATTGGCTCGAGCTACCTAACCTTCTTCGTCGCTACCAACTTAAATTCACACACAATATCACATTCCATGCTGACAGCTGCCCATCCCTCAAGGAACTTGTTGTTCCCTACTCATGCACACGAATTCTAAGCTCTGCAGACAGAAACCTTCTCACAGTAAACAAAGGTAATAACACTCATGGTGAAGCCCTATTCTCAAATCAAATACCCCAAATTATGGAACTCTCTACCCCACACCCTCCAAAACACTCCTGAATCTACCAGTTTTAAACAGCTACTATTTGAACATCTGTCCAAGAACTGGCACTGCTCCTGCCCCAAACTTGACTGACAAGATATCTATAACTCTCTCAACACACTGTCCACTCCTTACCTCATTTTCTCCATTTCCTCAGTGTTATTACTACTCAAAAGTAAATATATATAAAGGAAATCTCATTTGGTCATAACTATTATTTAACACTACTAACTATTTTTTCTCACAGTGATCTTCACTGAAATGCTTGTGTTTTTTTTTTTTTTAACCTAAACTCGGCACCATCTACTGCCAATCATTAGCGGACCGGAGTTCCGCTGTGGTGACCCCTAACCGGGAAAAGCCGAAAAGACAAACAACAACATCTACTAGAAAACTGTATTGAACACTACTTTGTATAGACTAACTAGAAGATATGTATTCTGCATCTTACTGTATGTATACTATTGTACTATCTAATTATTGTATATTGCTTGTATTTCTGTGGAGCTTTTCTCCCCAGACCTCCTCTGAAAATGGGCTTCTGGCCCAGTAGGACTTGCCTGGTAAACAAATGTAAATAAATAAATAAATACATTTTAAAATAAGACATATAGTTAATTTCCCCTCAAGGCTTATAAAGGTGTATTTATATACTGAATACTAGTAAACTGCATTTTCTGTTATTTCCACTATGACTTTCAGTAAGCATGTTTACATTTTTTTATATAGAAATTGTATTCTTTGGCTGTGCTATGTATGTGCTTAGTAAGTAACATGCAATTAAATAAGTACTCTTTGAGTTTTCATCACACTGTCATTTAGCCTTAGACCAAGACTTGCCATAAGTAATTTAAGGCCACCTATAGTTTAAAAAAATAATAGATAATTCATGTAAATTGGTATAAACTAGAGGCAATACATTTTTGTACTTATTTTCAGTTACAGGTTAAAAGCAGAAACACAGAGAGTGCTATGAACAGTAGGAGATAAAATGGCTCTAACAGCTCTTGATAGGCTGTGAGTGGCTTTATATGGCAGAAATTTCATCTTTAAGGAGATTGCATTTCATACTGAACAAATATTAGGCATGCAACATTAGGTCATATGACATGACCATAAATGGTCACCTGTCAGCGTAGCTCCTGTGTTCTGTACTATTAACACAGAACCTCCACATTTAGTAAGATGCAATACATTCTAATAGAGATGCATGTCATACATGCATACAGGAAAAATTACTGTGGTGAAACAAAGGGCTTTTATCTAGTCTGTATTCTTTATGTAAACTGGGTTTATGCACCTTGTGAAATCTGAGTCTCCATATGTGAATTTTGCATTGAATTCACCATATTTTATTTTCACAGAGACTGTCAACAGATAATAACTGTATAGGCTACCTGCTGGCCCAGGCTATAACTACTTGCATTTTCACACCAGCCAGTGTGAGGAAAAAGGTGACTAGGAGACTTGAATGCAATTGATACATATTGGCAATACTGCTTTTACTGCATTCAGGTTTTGTTACTGCACTAACCAATCTTACTTGTCATTTTATGTCCTGGGGGATGATAACATTATATAGCTTGTTTTGGTTCTGTCAGTAACTCTTGACCTGAGTTACACTGTGCTTCACAGTCACATTTTTTAGCTAGGTAGGGCTAGTAGCAGACAATTTAACTGCAATAATGTCACTATAGATTAAGGAGTGTTTTCTAACATAAACGATGTGTTATTGCGCAAGGCTACCAGAACACTATATGCCGTCATTTGAAAGACATAACACACCTATGTTTGGATCTTATGCTTATTTATTCATTAAAATGTCTTCCACATTCACTCAAAGACATATTTGACCTTAAGCATTGCTCACCTCAGTACTGGTCAAGATAGTATGGGAAGGAACTGAATTGTACATTGGGATCATAAAAGCTAAAAAAAAAATTTCGAGTAGGGTCACAAGATACTGTAAACTAGCATTTTATGTAATGAAAAAGGTGTCATAAGGTTCTCACCCAGAAAACATGACGTTGGTAACGGGGCTATATCAATAGGTAAGACTCCATTAATTGGACTAATGTTCATTGTTTTAAAATTATGAAGTCATGTAATGCGTTTACTTTAAATGTGCCTGTATAGCAAATAATGCTGTAAAGAGAAACAGAATACTGAATCTGGTTCTTGTTTACTTCAGGCACACATCATTTTAGCTAAACAGAATCGTGGCTTATCACAGACATTATTTTCAAGGGCCAGTCCTACAAAGCTTTCCACTTATCTTGAGCTCTGTTCAGCACTGCTAAACTGGATACATCATTAGTTTATTTCTGCAGCAGGTCTTGCTTTTCTTTAAATGGTAAGGTATTCTTTGCAACGTTTTCCTGTTATCATCTTAGCTGAAAGACAGAGATTAGTGGTTAAGAAAAAGGAAGCAAAATGCCTTGGCAACTCAAGAGGTTAAAATGCTGAACAAGGACAGAAATGCAGTACAGAGTGCTAATGTTACTAAGTGAGGAGAAAAGTATAGGAATGAAATAGAAGTCAATACAAAAACGAATGTATTTTTCAAATCCTAGAAGTTAATTTACAGATAAGTCTTAGCAGTTATTACCTTTGAGAAAAAGTAGTACTTTGCATGTCCCTTACACTTGTCTAAAACGTATATCAACATTTTATATTTCTCTTCTCCATATGCTGCTTTACTTTTTCTTTTAAAATAAAAATCTCTTTTATTTTGTTACAGGAAAAAGGAGTTTGGTAAAACACCATTTTGTCCTGGTTCCCTCCTTCATCAGGGCCAGCATGTTAACATGGTAGTTAAAAGCTTGTCCCATTTCCAGTTCTGTAGGTCATACTCCTTGGCACTGGAGGTGGGTTGGCACCAAGCACGCACCAGTATCCTAAAGAGTATTGGTAGACTAAAGTTCATTAAACAGTCATGAGCCCTTTGCACTTGGAAGCAGATTTAACGTCATAGTTTTGTCTGTTCCTGATAAGAGCTACTGTTTTCTAACAGATCATTGAGGCTTGAAGTCATTAAACAATGACAGACATTTGAATTTCAGACCTCATATCCTTCAGAAAATGCACGCTAATGCAAAATGTGTTAGCCCATCAACTTTCTAAGTTTATAAGAGCAATATTTAAAATTTGTCCCTGATTTTGGCCTTTTGTCCCCCCATTATTTTTGGCTTTGTCCAAAATTCTTGCACTAACAGATTGAGGGGCATGCTTGGAAGTCATACAGTTAGGCATGCAGGGTAATTGGGGTATTTCTGAATGTATTACTATCTCACCATAGGTTTCTATTATTGGAGTATTATTAAGGTATTTGACACATGGGTGACAGAAAGTAAATGCACTGCAGTCAGCCAAGATGCATTTGGATGCCTATAGCTTTACTTATTGAGCACCAGGCTTAGTGAATTGGACCATAGGGAGGATGCTGAAGGGTCTGGCCAGGTTAAAATGCAGTCAGTAATTATAGAAGACCTTTAGGTTTAGCATTCTTACCCACTTTCTTGAAAGGTTTTTGTGGTATTTTAAAAGATTGTGTCTGTTTTGGCAATTTGTCAGACTTAATAGACTTTCTTTATTGGGGGGGGGGCTTTTAGAATAAATAAGCACTTGGGGAACAGTATTGAAGGGGTGGCTTGGTCTGATGGAGCAATTTGATAACATTGAGGGGGCATTATTTTTTCTTTTGGAGCTCTTTATCAATCCCCTGCATCATCCTGTGCCCCTAGCCATGCCAGGTCTACCAATGAGGGGGCAGGGGGCAGCTGCGTCTGGCACAAAGTGTTAGTGCTTTTTTACATTTGCAAAATCTTGCTGAAGATGCTAAAACTAAAATGTTAAATTCTTCCCTAGATAAGAAAGTTCTGTTTGGCCGTTATGCAGCCGAGATTTTTAAGATATTTGATGAGAGAGAAAGGTTGATGCAAGGGGTGACACATATCTTCCAACCTTCCTTTTATAAGGCAAATAAAGACTTTGTTTCTACTTCAGTTCCATTTTTCAAAAAGCAGTACAAGCAGAAAGGTGCCAGCAAACAGAAATTTAAAAAAGCAATTGCAAGGAGGTGCTCATAAGAAAGGGAAAGTCCCTTAAAGTTGAGGATAGTCCAAAAAGTCAAAATAAGTGTTTGCCTGCACAAAGTTAAGGTCAGTCTGGACTCAGCATCTGCACCCTTTAACTTTTTAGATCCAATTTCAGTTGTTTTTGAGGATATGCAGCAGGTACTGAAGGAGGATAAAACAATAGGATCATCATACTGGAAAAGATTTTCTATTTGATGCCATTCCAAGCAACAAGGACCCTTTTATGGCCCACCTGCCTCAGTTTCTTGATTATATGGGTGAGTTATTGTCCTCTAACCTTTTTCTACTTTTCTATGATTCATTTGTTGGCCATTTATGATTTTCTACCATTCACCCCCCCCCTCTTCCTATATCCAAGTTAAGCAGTTTCTGAAAGGGGTTCTACATGTCTGTCCACCTAGAAAACAGATGGCTCCTCCTTGGGATCTGAATTTTGAGCTTCAGAAGCTTACTGTTTTTACATTTGAACCAAACCATCAGGCTGAATTGAGGTTCATAACATGGAGGGCTGTTTTACTCATTTTTGTTACAAAATACACACTCTTGTGGTGAGTCAGCTCTACCTCATTTTCTACAAGGACAGAGGTTATTTAAGAATTAATCCTTCTTTTATGCTTAAACTAGTTTCAGAGTTTAACTTGAGTAAGTCTATTTATCTCCTTATTTTCAGAACCCCAAAACAAGGGACAAATAATTCTTCATACTCTGGAAGTCCACTGGCAGCTCAAATACTACCTAAACAAAACTCAGTCCTTCAAAAAAGCAGATTAGTTGTCTCCTGTGAAGGTAAGAGAAAAGAATAGCCAGTGTCAAGGCAGACCGTTTCTAGTGGTTGTCACATGCTATTTCTATTTGCTATTTTCGCCATAACAAGCCACTTCCAGGCAGGGTTAGGGCCCATTGCACAAGAACATTGACTTCTTCTGTGGATTTCTGTAAAGGGGTGGACTCTAAAAGTATTCTAGAGGTAGCAACTTGGTCCTCTGTAAATCGTTTTACAAAGCACTATAAATTGGACTATTTTTCCAAGTCCAGAAGAGGCTTTGCTAGGACCATTCTCCAGGGGCTCCTGGATTCTTAATTTACTTCTTCCTCCCTTTTTGGTTTCTAAGTTGTGGAACTCTACCAGAATAGCTTACGCTACTGCAATAGTGATTTATTGTTGCACATAGTACAGTTGTATAAGTAAACTGTGTAGACATCCTCTCCCTTCAATCCCCTCTTTTAGTTTATTTATTTATTTTTTGCATTGCCAGGTTGTGGATGTATATACCTATGTGTATATAAATGCATTTGTTTCACTTTTCCTAACATTTCCCTTTCAGGGTTATTGCCTCCTTTATTGGGTAAAAAATCTCTGAAGGTTTTGACACTCTGACTCTTTTTTTAAAATGAGCTCCTGGCACTTAGAGCATGTAAAAGGTGCCTTTAATCTTTAATAAGCTGGCCGGTTGGTCATATCTGTTGCAGAATATAACATGAAAAGCTTTGGTTACTGCAAAACTCAGCCACTGGGGATGCACAAGCCATGCATTTCTTTATGCTGGTCCCAAGCCCAGATAAATGGGGGAGAGTTACTTCAGGAAGGGCATCCGGTGTAAAACTTTTGCCAAATGACACAGGCGGACAACAGTACAGATTTCCATACTGGATCAGTCGAAGCCTGACTTAACAATGACCGCCACCAGTACTGTTAGCCAGCAAGGTGTTGGTGGAATTTGGGCTACTGTTGGCCTAAGAAGAAGGAGAAGAGGGGGAAGGCATGCCCGAAAGCAGGAAGAGAGTAGGAAGGTTAGGAGCATGGTAGTGAGGGTAGGAACTTTGAATGTTTGCAGTATGACTGGTATAGGGAGAGAGCTAGCTGATATGATGGAGAGAAGGAAGGCTGATATATTATGCATGCAAGAGACCAGATGGAAGGGGAGTAAGGCCAAGTGTATTGGAGGTGGGTTCAAATTGTTTAATCATGCTGTGGATGGGAGGAGAAATGGAGTACAGGTTATCCTGAAGGAACAGTATGCTAAGAGTATTTTGGAGGTGAAAAGAGTGTCAGATAGAGTGATGTTTATGAAGCTGGAAATTGATGGTATGGTGATGAATGTTGTTAGTGCATATGCTCCACAAGTTGGGTGTGCGATGGATGAGAAATAAAATTTTGGAGTGAGTTGGATGAAGTGGTTTTGAGTGTACCCAAGGGTAAGAGAGTGGTGATTGAAGCTGATCTCAATGGGCATGTTGGTGAAGGGAACAGAGGGGATGAGGAAGTGATGGGTAGGTATGATGTTAAGGAGAGGAATGTAGAAGGTCACATGGTGGTGGATTTTACAAAAAGGCTGGATATGGCTGTGGTGAATCCACATTTTAAGAAGTGGGAGGACCATAAGGTGACATACAAGAGTGGAGGAAGATGCACACAGGTGGATTATATCCTTTGTAGGAGGGCCAATTTGAAGGAGATTCAAGACTGCAAAGTGGTGACAGAGGAAAGTGTAATCAGGCAGCACAGGATGGTGGTCTGTAGAATTACATTGGTGATCAAGAAGAGGAGAAGGAGGAGGAGTGTGAGGGCAGTGCCAAGGATCAAATGGTGGAAGTTGAAAAAGGGTGATTGTGAGGTGGAGTTCCAGGATGTGTTATGACAGGCTCTTGGTGGCAGTGAAAATTTACTGAATAGCTGGGTAACTACAGCAGAGCTGGTAAGGGAGACAACTAGAAAGGTGCTTGGTATGACATCTGGACAGAGGAAGGAGGACAAGGAGACTTGGGGGTTGAACATGGAAGTATAGGAGAGTACAGAAAGGAAGAAGCTGGTGAAGAAGAAGTGGGATCAATGAAATGAAGAAAGTAGACAGGAGTAAAAGGAGATGAGGCATATGACATAGAGAGAGGTGGCTCAGGATAAGGCGTATGGAGAGTTGTTAGAAAGGTTGGACACTAAGGAGGGAGAAAAGGACCTGTACCAATTGGCTAGACAGAGGGACCGAGCTAGTAAAGATGTGCAGCAGGTAAGGGTGATAAAGGACAATGAGGGAAACGTACTCACAAGTGAGGCGAGTGTGTTGAGCAGATGGAATGAGTACTTTGAGGGACTGATGAATAAAGAGAATGAGAGGGAGAGAGAGAGAAAGAGAGAAGGTTATATGATGTGCAGATAGTGAATCAGGAAGTGCAACGGATTAGCAAGGAGGAAGTAAGGACAGCTCTGAAGAGGATGAAGAACGGAAAGGCTGTTGGTTCAGATGACATACCTCTGGAAGCATGGAGGTGTTTAGGAGAGATGACAGTGGATTTTTTAACCAGATTGTTTAATGAAATCTAGGAAAGTGAAAGGATGCCTGAGGAGTGGAGAAGAAGTGTTTTGGTATGGATTTTTAAGAATAAAAATGATGTGCACAGCTGTAGTAACTACAAAGGGATAAAATTGATCAGTCACAGCATGAAGTTATGGGAAAGAGTAGTGGAAGCTAGGTTAAGAAAGGAGGTGATGATTACTGCACCGCAGTATGGTAAAGAGCACTACAGATGCAATGTTTGCTATAAGAGTGTTGATGGAGAAGTATAGAGAAGGTCAGAAGCAGTTGCATTGTGTCTTTGTGGACTTAGAGAAAGAATATGACATGGTGCCTAAAGAGGAGTTGTGGTATTGTATGAGGAAGTGGGGAGTGGCAGAGAAGTATGTAAGAGTGGTACAGGATATGTACGAGGGTAAGTGACAGTGGTGAGGTCTGCAGTAGGAGCGCTGGATGCATTTAAGGTAGAGGTGGGATTACATCAAGGATCAGCTCTGAGCCCTTTCTTATTTGCAATGGTGATGGACAGGTTGACAGACGAGATCAGACAGGAGTCTCCATGGACTATAATGTTTGCGGATGACATTGTTATCTGTAGTGAGAGTAGGGAACAGGTGGAGGAGACCCTGGAGAGGTGGAGATATGCTCTAGAGAGAAGAGGAATGAAGGTCAGCAGGACTAAGACAGAATATATGTGTGTGAATGAGAGGGAGGATAGAGGAATGGTGAGGATGCAGGGAGTAGAGTTGGTGAAGGTGGATGAGTTTAAATATTTGGGATCACCAGTTCAGAGTAATGGTCAGCGTGGAAGAGAGGTGAAGAGTTTATAGGCAGGGTGGAATGGGTGGAGAAGAGTGTCAGGAGTGATTTGTGACAGATGGGTATGAGTAAGAGTGAAAGGGAAGGTCTACAAGAGGGTAGTGAGACCAGCTATGTTATATGGGTTGGAAAAGGTGGCATTGACAAAAAGGCAGGAGGCAGAGCTAGAGGTGGGAGAGTTAAGATTTGCATTGGGTGTGATGAGGATGGACAGGATTAGGAATCAGTATATTAAAATGTCAGCTCAGGTTGGACAGTTTGGAAACAAAGCCAGAGAGGTGAGATTGTGTTGCTTTGGACATGTGCTGAGGAGGGATGCTGGGTATATTGGGAAAAGGATGCTAAGGATGAAGTTACCAGGTAACAGGAAAAGATGAAGGCCTAAGATAAGGTTTATGGATGTAGTGAGAGAGGACATGCAGGTGGTTGGTGTGACAGAGCAAGATGCAGAAGACAGAAAGAAATGGAAAGAGATGATCTGCTGTGGCGACCCCTAATGGGAACAGCCAAAAGAAGAAGCTTTGGCTACTGCAACAGTGGTCTTTAGAACATCTACTGATGTGGCAAGTTTACTTACACAACTGTACTTTCTTTATCCACCACAATAACAGAATAAGAAATGCTTGTTATTAACTAGTTATTTCCAAGAGAAGGTGGAGTAGTCTTGTAGCATGGATTTTAAACAGATTTGTGGTAGGCAGTAGGCTTTTTTAAACAGTTAACACTGAACAACTGCTAAAATAATCACAGGGATATCCCATATTAGCCTTAGAGGATGTTGCCTCAGTGCATTTTCATGCATGCCCGCACAGTTAGTGCAACATTTTTAATGATTTTAATTCAGTTTTGGCTTCTAATTTCTTCTAGGATATTGCTATTGCTATAGGTGGGGGGTTTGTTGGACTTCCCATACTCTCTTTCTGGCTTGAAAACATGAAATAAAAATATTTTTTAAACCATAATTGATAACTTAAAGTGTTCTTATAACGTTTGGTAGCAGATAAGAAAAACAGAAACTGAAGTAAACCCAGGTGATAAAAATATTTTCTTAACAACTGAGGTAAGCTGGACATCTTTATGTTTTCAGCATTGCTGCTACAATAATTGGGAACATTCTCTCTTGTTTATTTATTTATTTCCATTTGTTGACCAGGGAAATCTAACTTGATGTACTAACCCTTTTCAGAGGAGTCCTGGGGAAACAAGCTCCATTTGTACAATATAATACAGGATACGTTGCAAATCAGTGCACGTAAATTAAACATTAGTGTCATCTTTAGCAGTGTAGTATTAGAAAATTCTAAACAGTAGCA
This sequence comes from Protopterus annectens, assembly GCF_019279795.1. Lineage (NCBI taxonomy): Eukaryota > Metazoa > Chordata > Ceratodontiformes > Protopteridae > Protopterus > Protopterus annectens. Next base: position 438,396,541 of record NC_056738.1, on the reverse strand, counting down.
TATTAAACTGATTCACATTACATAAAATATCAAATAAAATAATACATTCACGGTGGTACTATCACACTGGTACAATAATAAAATCATGTTGAAATGGAATATATTATGTGCAAGCATTTGTAAAGGAACAGGTGTAAGCATGGACATGCATGAGTAGGCACAGAGATGTCTACATTAGAGAGGTAGTTAGACAAGGTATTCCGATTATAGGGTCCTGTACCCTTTAGGGAATAGAGTGGAAAGTTCTTGGCATAACAATGCTAGCTGTGCACATTAGTGTCAATAAGTGTTAGTCTTAGAATAGAGTGTATAGTAGGAGTTTTAAAATGAGACGTAGACTATATATATATATATATATATATATATATATATATATATATATATATATATATATATATATATATATATATATATATATCTATATATCTATATATATATCTATATATATATATATATATATATATATATATATATATACATATATATATATATATATACACACACACACACACACACACACACACACACACACACACATATATATATATATATATATATATATATATATATATATATATATATATATATATATTTTATGTTCAGTTGAGTGGTCACTGTTTACTGCTAAGGTCCAAATATTGGGGGGGGGGCAAGACAGATATGGGAAAGTGGTGATAATGAAGAGGGTTGTTTATGTTAGAATTAGTCTGGTAATGAGCAAAAGAAGAGAGAGAGATGGGTCATTTATATGGTCAGTTAACTGATCTTTGAAAGTGGACAGGTTGTTACAGAGTCTTAGTAGCAGAGGCAGTGAGTTACATAATTTGGGGATGTGAATGAAATAAAAGGCTTCACCTGCTGAGATATTAGCTTTGTGAGTGGATAGTAAGACTTTGCTGAGTATAGGCTTCTAGGTGGTAGGTAGGTAGGTGGGTTTGGAAGATACTTTTTAGGACATGACACCTGTTACGTTTATGTACAAGACTGTGGGTAACAGCTAGTTGTGAGTAGATGAGATGATGTGGTAGTTCTAGACAGGTATTTTGAGGACAGTGCTGTGATGGTCCCTTAAAAGAAAGGTTATAAGCAAACCTGGCAGTTTTGTTATTGCATTATTGTACTGTGGATATTTGGTTTTCATGGAGATTTACAACTGCAGGGGAGGAATAAAGAAGTGTTGGTAATATATAGGCAGATGCTGTATATGGAGATCATATTTTAGGTTTTCATCTATACCAACACCTAGCAGCTTAGTATGAATATCCATTTAGATCTCTGTGTTGTCTTCCTTAACTTTGGATAATATTTGTACCCTCAAAGCAATGAAAGCAACCACACTTTTGCCTATGATTGTTTCTTTAAGGAAAGAAAATATTTTTGAGCAGTAACTTCAATCCACTTCTCCTTATCCCAAGTTTCAGGCAATCTCAGTATAGTCAAGTTCTTTTTTCTTAATCTTAAATTTTGATTTTGCACTTTACAGGATACTACTTGGCATCATTTCTCCAATGTTTTGTATTTATTTGTTTTTTTCTTTTTATTGCATGGGAAAATGCATATGGACATAGCATTTTTTCATAGGAGGCTTAGGGGAAAAAAAGATCCTGCAACAACTATTTACATGCAGCATAAAATGACTACAACAACTAAAACGGTTGCTATAACTAATACAAAAGGATAATGGTAGCCATATGTACAATATTGTAGAAATATAAAAACATAGAAAGAGGTATAATGCTAAGTTAGCCATCACATGCAAAAAAAAAAAAATTTTTCTTTTCATAGTAGGTTTTGTGTTTGCCAGTAAGACCTCAATTCAGTACATTAAGCCCATTCATATATGTAATACATTCTGATTCTGCAATCACAGTACAATAAAATTATAGGTTGCTGTAGAAAGCTAATAACATATCAAGCCTATAAAGCTGCCTTCTCTGTGCCTGGTCATACTAACTTTGGTTTAAAATCTTGTCCACTAAATGTAGAGTGTGTCTATAACAAACTAGATTACCCTCATGTTTGGTTTCCTCTGCATGTTCCTAATGTACTTGCCATTATGAAATCTTAGGTTAAGCCTAGTATGTCTAATCATAACCCTTTCCTTTGTAGCTACAGTTATCTAAAACACAGTTGTGGTGGGTCTATTGTTGAGGTTGGTACCTTTCTACTTAAAAGCCCTATCTATCCTGAAGTCTTGTTAGTACTTCCATATTAGTAAGAGGGAAGATCCATGACATGCTGAAAGCAAAGATTAGAATTGATGAAAGCAGTAGCATTTCTTTTGTTGCGTCCTGTCTCTGGTGTCCTGGTAATACTTGGATCTTTGGAAATTTGCAAAATTAACAGTCTTTTTTATATCATAAAAAGCATATACTCCTTGGATACTTCAATATCAATCTCTCTCCAACCTACATCTAAGAGACCATCAGTATTGAAGCCAATATGAGTCTTACTTTTTCACTTCATCCCAGAACTCACCAGACCAGATTTTCTAAATGGAAATTACTCTTACACACATTATGATTAAAAATTATCCTTGCGAAATCCTTAATGTAGTGTGTTCTTCTCTCTTTGGGTGATCCTTTCCACCCTATATGACCTGTTAAGCTCCTAAGGTTCCAGCCGTCATGCTTCATTTTAGATCTAGATATTTAGTTAATATCAATGCCCTAAAAAGATAACTCTACCTTGAAGTATACTCACATTTTTCTATGCTCATCTACTGATTCTTCAGTCCCTTTTTTAAGACACAATATGAAACCTTCAAAACAGCTTCTTCCACCCTTTCTGTAGGAAGAGGGTGGAAAATGGAGCCCTGGCTAGCAAAGAACTTAATAATCTCTTAAAGCCAAGGGATGGAGCCTGGCTTATTTGGAAAAGATTGCATGCCACAGATGTGAGAACCAAATTTATTAGTGTTAGAAAATTAATTAAAAGTCATTAGAATATGCAAATTCACATGCTATAGAAACAGGCAAACTCCTCTCCAACCCTAAAAGCTTTTGGAAGGAGGTAAACATGCTTGCATGCAAGTTGGTCTTACCATCACACTTTAACGTCAAAAATAAGACCAAAACCAGACTAAATAAAGAAGTAAAATCCAGGACACAACCATCACACTTTCTTAAATGCTATGCTATCCCTTTTCCCTGTCTCCTTCTGGATAAGCTACTGATAAAATTATCATTTTCCTTCATTTTATTCTGAGAAAGGGAATGGAAAAAAATGTTCTCCCTTAAAAAATTATTGACTGCGGCAGTGTGAGACGTAATTGCCTAAACTCCATTCATGAAGTTATGCAAATACGTATTTTACAATAATATAACCCACAACATTAGGTGCCATTTTTCTTTCTTTTGCTTTCTCACTCTACCAGTCTCATTTTGACAGAATTCCTTTCTTGTTGCTTGAAATGCTAACTTTGTTTTTCCTCCTTAAAAAAATGTATTATCTTTGTCTTCCTCTGAGTTCAGATCAATCTCTCTACTTCTCTTATTAACAACAATAGCTTTCTAACAGATTACTGAATATCTCATTTAAGCGTCTAGATTAATTAAATAAAGTTTCAAAACTTCGAACATGCCTTCATCGACAGCTTAATGTTGAAAAGGCCAAATTCTGAACATACAGAACAGCAATTTTTTCGTAGGGAAAAGAAATCCATGGTCCGCCTAAAAACAAACATAAAATAAAGTGGTGGGATTCACCCCCCCCCCCTGCACACCCCTACTTAAATATACCAACTCCGAGATCACACCTCAGTATAGGAAATGGCAAAGTCCCAAAAATGGCTCATTGATTTTTTTTCCCTAGGAAATCACTGTTCCGTGTCTTCAGGATTTGGCCTTTTCAACATTAAGCTGTCGATGAAGGCATGTTCAAAGTTTTGAAACTGCATTTAAATAATAGGGACCCTCATTTAATATGCTGTCTAGATTTCAGCATGGCTTGACTCTGGGAAGAACTACACTAACTGCTCTTTAATTGCTATCAATTGCTTATCTCCCTGGCACCAGCCTTATTAACTGGTGCCCTGTTTGTTGATCTTACCATAACCTTTGACTCAGTTAATCATAAGATTCTTCTAAACTGTTTAAAGGCTATGTGGTTCAGTTCTATTGTACATGAATGGTTTTCAGGTTATCTTGAAAGATAATTTTAAGTGGCCCTTTGTCACTATCATATGTTCATTTATCAGTTTACTCTGTTACCTGATTGTTTCCAGCCCCCTCATAAGAGCAACTAACAGGGTCTCTACCCACTTCACTCCCGACCCTGCCCCCTATTACCTCCCACCCCCAGTTGTTCTACCTTTATTACACTCACAAACCTCTCCCATCTTTCCAATAGCCAACCACAGCACTAACCCAACACTACCTCCTCCATTTTCACACTACTATCACACCTCCTCAACTAACATGTACAAGCATACCTTACCTATGCTCACTGCATGCACTCTCCTTACATATCTTACATCCTACCAAAACTCCATCATTCCCCCACTCAACCACTACCACTGTACTACTATTCACGCCACCACTCATGTCTCACCCTCACTCAGCTCCTCTCCCACCAACTCAAGAACCATCCCTATGCACCCCTCGCATATTCTACCAACGATTTTACTCAAACATAAAGCATCCCTACAACTTAACATAGTAACCCTTCCACCATACCTATTACCCACACAGCACAATCATAAAGTTTCCCTAATAAATAAACACATTCAAAAACTCAGAAAACTAATAACCTCATGCATATCAAAACTAGTTCTAAGTGGAGACATCCACCCCAACCCAGGCCCTACCATCTCCAATCCCAATCCTCATAATCAGACTAGAAACCACAACTTCTCCCATACCACAGCCAATAGAAATCCAAGTGACTTCCTTCTAGTAAGCCTAAATATTAGAAGTTGTTGTTATTGAGTCTTTCAGCTTTTTCCCGGTTAGGGTTGCCACAGTGGAACTCTGGTCTGCTAATGATTGGCAGTGGAGTTTTATGTGCCGAGTTGCCAGCCCTGACACACAACCTTCAACGAAGGTATGCCCATTCACGCATGTCTCCTCACAGAAGACGGTCTAGCTGAGAATTGAACAGGACAACGTCTTGCTGTGAGGCGACAATGCTACCGCAGCACCACCACCGCAGTTAGAAGTATATCCAACAAAGTCCATGAACTCCATGCCACCATAGACTTGTACTCCCCAGATATAGTCATCCTGACAGAAACCTGGCTAAAACCTCACATTACGAGTGAGCAAATACTCCCTACCGGTTACGGCATACTAAGAGTAGACTGGCTAAACAAGAAAGGAGGTGGTGTAGCTATAATATTTAAACAGCTTCTAAACATCCAGATCTTAAAATCATCAGCTTCACAAATAGGCATTGAAGAAATAATATATACCAACCTTAAAATAAACCAAAACAAAACCATCAGCATAATTGGATGCTACTTCCCACCTGGCCAAAACATCCCTCCACTAGAAAACCTTCTCAGCTGGTCTACCCACCATCTCCCCCAAGAGACTATCATTTTAGGTGATTTCAATATTGACTGGCAATCTTGTTCTGGCAACAATCCAACCCATCATATAAACCTTCATGGCTTCACCCAACTAGTCCAGTCACCAACCAGGATAAATAAAAACTCCAGCAAGCATACTACCCTGGATTGGATACTAGTCAGTAAGAGCCCCCAGTCATATATAACAGGCTGCTTATGAGATAGCCTCAGTGATCACTCCCCAGCATTCCTACTCAAAAAATACCTATACCTAGCTAAACCTGATATCTACTGTCAAATACGTAAAAAACTAAACTTTAACCCACTCACATTCATCTCATCCCTCAAAGAATGTTACTGGCATCCCCTAAAGTACCTCAGTCTTGATGACGCAGTTGACATTTTTAATACTACCTTCCTGAGCATCCTTAATTACCATGCCCCCATAAGACTTTCCAGAACGAAAGCACAACCCTCCCCATGGTTACAGAAAACCACTAAATCAGAAATGAAAAACAGGGATAAAGCCTGGGAGCACTGGCACAAAACCAAAACCCCCTCAACTAGACAGAACTTCCTAGAACTATGCAACAGAGTCAAAAAGCTAATAAAACAGGACAAATTCCAATACTACCAGTCTGCCCTAGACTCCTCCCAACACAGCCCCAAACAATTCTAGTCCTCCATAAACTCCATCCTCCACCCAGGTAAAGTCAGTACCCCTTCTAACATCCCTGACCCCTCCAAAAATACTGCTACCTCATTCAACACACACTTCACACAAACCATACTATCACTAGCTAAACAACACAACCCCCCTCCCCTCCAACCCACACCTTCAACTAGCAATCTCCCCACTGCCTTCACTTTTTCTCCTGTACCTACCTCCAACATAAAAAACTCTTAACTAAACTTAAGTCCACCTAATTAGCAGCAGACAACCTCCCAAATGAATACCTACAAATTGCAGCTGATGCTCTGGCCTGCCCAGTATCCATCTTGATTAACCGATCTCTGCCAGAAAGTTACGTTCCAACACTATGGAAAGTATCACATATAATTCCCCTCCACAAAGGCGGACCCTCCACAGAACTAACTGATTACCGCCCCATAGCTATTCTCTCTCCACTCTCCAAAATACTAGAGAGATGCATACATTCTCAGGTCTCAGACTACCTCCTTACTAACAACCTCCTTTCCAATACTCAGCATGGTTTCCAACCAAACCATAGCACCACCACTGCTTTACTCTCCTTTACTAGCACTATCCTTCAACATAAAAACAATGGCTATCTCTCCTCTGCTACTTTCCTAGACCTATCTAAAGCATTTGACATGGTCCCACACAAACAACTCATCTCTGTCCTCAATAACCTGTCCTTCTCTCAATCAGTCACCAACTGGTTTCAGAGTTACCTGTCTGACCGCCAACAATCTGTTGTATGGCAGAATGACATATCTCCCCAACTACCTGTCTCCATAGGGGTTCCCCAAGGATCCATCCTTGGACCCCTACTCTTCTCTGTTTTCACCAATAATCTAGCCTCTGCCACTAAACATGGCACACTCATACAATATGCAGATGACTCAACCATCATCTGCTCAGCCCAGTCCCTACCCAAACTGCAAAAAGTCATACAGGAAGCCTTTTCCTCTGTGGAAACTTGGTTATCCAATGCCCAATTAATGCTCAACCCAAACAAAACTAAACTAGTCATCTTCCAACCCACCAAACATACTCAAAAAAACACTCACTTTAACATCAGAGAAAAAGACAACACCACTATATACCCAACTGAACACACCAAATTGTTAGGAGTGGAAATAGACAATAAACTAAAAGTTTCATTCACATATCCATGACCATAAAATAGTCCACAAAAAACGAGGAGCGTTATACAGAAATAAGCAACTTCTCACCAAAGTAGCAAAGATTTCAATAGCAAATTCCCACCTTATCTCCACCCTACTTTATGCCTCTCCAATATATACCAACCTAAGGCAATGCGATCTAAACAAGCTAGAGACCTGCTACAACAAAATCACCAAATTCGCCACAGGGGCATCCTACCATAGTCACCACTGTCTCTCACTTGCTGAACTGGGCTGGCTTGAACTCCCTCACCTCCTTCAATGGTATCAACTATCACTCACCCACAAACTAGTAAACCATCCACTAAATGTCCTATCCCTCCAGAATCTACTCCAACCCTATCGCAGACCACTAAGATCCAGCAACAAAAATCACTTGCAGATCACTAAAGCCAATAACTCTGCTGGTGAAGCACTATTCTCTTGTGCCATAGCCAAATTATGGAACTCCCTCCCACCCACAATTACCTCCTTACCATCATGCACCCACTTCAAAACTTTACTAAAAGCACACCTAAAAACATGCTGGCTATGCCCTTGCAACTCCCACTCTAATATCACCCACCCCATCCAACCACTACCTTTCTTTCCATCCCACTAACTACCTTGATTATAGCAAGCTTAGATGCTTATAAGCCTAGTACTTATTATACAGCAGGAGCTTCTTATTGTAACATTTGTTAATGTCTGTTATGTACTTCGCAGATAAAGATTCTAGTTGTCTACTGATGTACTATGTTCTTCATCTGTAAATATGCTTGTAATTAATTGCTATGCTAAATTGTTAATCGCTATGTAATCCAATGTTATTACTGTCTGTTTATTTTAACTGCGGAGCTTTTCTCCCCGGGCCTTCGCTGAAAATGGACCTATGTCCAGTTGGACACTCCCGGTCAACAAATGTAAATAAATAAATAAATAAAGTTAACAGTGCTACTCATTCTATTTTTTAAACACATTTATTGAGTTATCACTTGTGACATAGGCAAACAATATTTATATAAAAGAAGTCAAACCATATTAACAAGTTCAGAAACATACAAATTCACAACTATTGTTATATATCACATAAGATAAGTGACATTACATAAATTATTCAGTTACTGCCTTTTCTTAAATCTCATTCCTCCTCAAAAATGTTTTCTGTGTGTATTCTCACAATTTCCATTTTTTTATGTAATTCACTCCTATCTTTTTTTGAAGATCCCATGCCCTGTTACTATATCTCTGTTGTAATATTCATTACATAGTTGGTTTAGATTTTGATTTCCATTTTCTAGTAATTGTTTTTTTGGCAGCCACCACAATTAAACTTAACAAGGTCTTAATAAGTCAAAGCAATTCTGATTCTGTTTAAAGCTCAAAAAAATCATTTCCTTAGTTACACTCATTTGCTTGCCCAGTATTTCCGGCAGAGTACTCAGCAGGGAACTTTTAAAGTATGTCAACTCATTACACTCCCAGAACATATGTTGTCAGTTACCCCTTTCTTCTCCATCACACCTCCAACATTTGCCATCTACCTAAAAAAACATTCTTTGGACTCTGCTTGCAGTATGTAAGTATCTATGCAAACACTTCCAGACAAAAACGTTAAATCTTCTAGATTTTGTTGCATATTGAGAGCCATACATATGTCTTCCCGTTGTTTCTTTGTGAATTTCATATCTAATCTCTCTCCCCAATCTATCTGTCTCCCCAAGCTTTTCTGACCTTTTTTGATTGATTCTCGTTGTTATTAAGCAATATTTATATGTCCTACTAATTATCGCATTTTTAACAGCAATTTCTGTTCTAGATTCTGTTAACAACTCAACCAGTGCAAATCTTTCATTTAGGATTCCCCTATCCCTTTCTCTTTGTCTATACTCCAATCTCAGTCCCTGACAAGGAAGGCAATCACTAGCCTGCAATCCAAATATCTTCTTTGCCTCTTCCTATTCTATTACCTTTCCTTCTCTAATTATTTGTTCCTAATACCTTGGCTCCTTCCTTCCTCCAGTAAATTCCAGACCCCTCTTTTCTAGTATCTGTACCCCTAATTGCAGTTATCCCTATGGGCAGAATCTCCTTTTTGCATTCCAGTGTTGGCTTGCTTCTTAGCATACATTCTGCTACTTAATAAATGTAATATGCTGTATGACTGTTATTATTCTCCTTAAGGATCTGCAACCAAAAGCCCATTCTTTTCTTGTTTCTTGAATTACCCCCTGCTTCATCATCATCCCTTTCCATTTTGAATTGTAACTTGGTTACATCCCTTCAAATCAGGTAATCCTAACCCTACTTGCTCTATTGAGAGGATCAACTTATCCCATTTGACTCTTGCCCTGATCCCCTCCCAAATGAAATCCTTCAACTTTTTAATAATTCCTGTCCACAACTTCTCCTGTTGTTGATAAAAATATGCCTGACCTATATTAAAAATAAAGGGACTAAAAATATTTTTACTGCTTGTATTGTGGTATCCATATCCATAGACAAGAGCTTCCATTTTCTCAGTTTTTGAATTCTCTTTTGTTTAGTCCCTTCCCACATATCTTTAGCTGTCATAATTAAATCCTTTTAATCCTTACTCCTCAGTATTTCATTTTATCATGTCCCCATAAATGTGGGTATTGCTGAACCAATTCATATGTGGGTAGATAGTTTATACTTATAGCCTTTGTTTATCTTCATTAATTTTATATCCCCCCAAAAAAAAAACAAGAGTGGTCATTCCTGAATGCATGAAGGATCCATTCTTGGTCCTCTTCTTTCTTCAGTGTTTGTTAATACATAATGAAGTGAGTACTTTATTTTGATTACTTGGTCATTTGAAAGTCTGTGTCATGTCACCAAGTTATAAAAGATTTGCTGCAGACTTATCTGGGCAACTGATTAAAATGGCTTTAATAGAAACATCTGATCATGAAATTTGACATGGACATATGGTATTTGCTGAATTCTCCAAGACTCAGATGCACTGACTAGAATTTAGTTAATTTGTCTAGGGTAAAATGTGTGTATGTTAAAACAATCAAGGAACCGGGAATCTGTATGGGTTCTTTCTTTTATCTAGAATTCCATCTTAGTCAAATCAGTGTTGTAATTAATAAACTGCTCTTCTGCTGTTGAAAATTCTTTAGGTACTTCACTCCTGGGGTTAGATCTTTCATAGGGAAATATATTCAGATGGCCCAACTTAATTATGTCCGCAACTGGTGACTATTGTTCCTTCTAAAAGTTTACATAATCTACAAGTTCTTTTCAGTACAATTATAAGGCTTATTTGTGTTGGTCCTGAAGAACAGCATAATTTTCACACCATTCTTAGATGCAGTCAAATACTAATTAGGGAGCACTATAGCTGCAGCATGTATGTCATTCTGTCCAAGCTAGTAAGAATGGAGCACCTCACATTTGGTACACAGCCAAGGATAACACATACCCTGTACTCTCAGAGGTCATAATCCAGTAAAGCACAGCTTTTTGGTAGGCATCACAGCAACCTAAAGAAAAGTGATCATGTTTTCTTGTCCCTGTGCTCAGAAATGTGAGTCTATCAGAAATTCTACTGATCCTAAGTAATTCTGAGCTACTCTGTATACTCAACTAAAAGAAAGAGGTAGTTGTAGATACTTTAACCACTTCTCATTAACTAATCCCTCCTTTAGCTCTCCTACTGTTTTCCTTACACGTTATAAAAACTTTTTTATGAAGACTACTTTTTTAAACTAAAAACATCTTTATAGAATGATCACTTATGACATAGGCAATCATACATTTATAAAAATGAAAACAAACTGTAGTGACATATTTTTAGTTGCAAACATTAGACATCACATATGCTCTTCTATACAGTCATTGGCAATCAAACAGTACATAGCTCATTCAATTCCTGCCTTCCCTTAAACCTCATTTATGTTATTCTGCATGAATTGTTCCCACCTTTCCCTTTTTTCTATTTAATTTGCTCCAACCCTTTTCTAAAGATCCCACTTCCATTTCTTTTATCTCTTTTACTATATTCACTCTAGTATGGTTGGTTTAGACTTTGATTTCCGTTTTCTAGTAAAAAAAACACAAAATAAACTACTAAAATAGAAAAGAAATGGCTTCAGAAAGCAACCCGTAGTTTTAAAGTGCATAAAGCACTTTTTGTTTAATAAAATCAAACTTCTTCAGATGCAAACATTCAAGGTACAAGTTTCAGTTAAATAAAATACCAGGAAGTGCTTGAGCCTGTCAGCTCACATGCTGTGATGACATCAGCAACAATAGTTAACCCTTCCTGTTCTATACACTATGAAAAAATACTGTTTAAAACTAAAACAATGCTGACAACCATGAACTCGGAAGATTGGAGCTATGGTTTAAAAGTAAAGTATGCTGATAGGTATACTTTAAACAACAAGAACAAATAAAGATATGAAATAATAAGGTTACCTTTAAGGAATTACTATTACACTGCTGAAATTCTACACTGCAAACTTTTTTTTGCACTACAAACTTTTTTTACTACAACATTTCATACTGGTTCATAGCTAATCACCTAGCTCAGAAAAATAACTCATCTGGCAGCTCGAGAAATAAATGTAAGCATCATTAACCGTGACTAAATTTACCATACAAGAAATTAACTTGATGTTAGTACATAATTTTAACTAGCTATGATGACCATATTACTAAATCTATAGCATTCATACTACCATTCACTTAATTCCATAATATGGCATTCATTATATAAAAATAATTTAAAAAATATATATATAAAAAAATATACAGTCTAACTATGACCTATATGGAGAATTGAGGCTGAATATTCTGGTATCACGTTTACTAATGTAAGTTATGATTAGAGATGAATATTATTCATAATACTAATATAAAATTAATATAAACATGACATAAAAATTATTTTTGTGTTACACAGCTAGAAGAGAGATTCTGTCATCTAGTTAAACTTTTTAAGTAGACATCTAATCGAGCACATGTCATTAATACCCGGGTAGTAGTATGCATTACGGTGAATTTGCCAATAAAGTTCAAGTTTTTCAAGTCTTAGGGAGATGGGACCACCCCTAATGTTATATTTGACTTGGTCAATAATCTTGAACTTAAATTTATGGTTTGGAAATATTCCTATATGTTTAGCCAATGCATTCTCCATTTTCTTTTTATTGATAGAGTACTGGTGTTTGTACACTTGCTCCCAGAGCTTACGCTCAATCTTGCCTATATAAAATACTAGGCAAGACTGGCAGTTTGCTAAATATACTACTAATATGGTATTACAGTTGTATCTGTCTTTTAATCTAAAGACATGGTTGTTCACCTCAAATGTGTTTCCTACCTCAATGAATTTACAAAAGTTGCAGGATTCACACTTAAACATCCTGGGAATCTTCACCAATTGTGGTCTACTAGATTCCCAACTGGTGGAACACACAGTGCTTAAACACTGGCCACTTTTGATGCTACACGATGACTTTAAAGGGATAATCCAGGAACGTCCCAAATTTGTGACTAGAAGGGATATTAACCTAAAAGGGTTATTTGAAAGTAAGCATCTATCAGATTCAAGGCATTGTTCCCCTAAACTTGGTACCTATAAATGTGGGGCATGCAAGCAGTGTTCCTTTATCATGAATGATAGTTCTTTTTATCTTCCATCTAGAAAATTTAGATTTGACGCTGACTGATATTACAACTGCGGAGCAAAAGGGGTGGTGTATTTAGGATTATGCACAGAATGTTGCAGTTTCTACATAGGGAAGACTGAGAGACCCCTTAGAAAAAGAATTTATGAACATCAATATGACATTACAAAATAGAAGGACACAAATGCTTTTTTTAAACATCTTGCTTCTTGCCCTAACATGAAACTTAAGTTTATGGTTCTTGAACAGGTGACCCAGGATGCCAGAGGAGGTGACTGGGATGCCCGCCTTGAATATAAAGAACTTTTATGGCAGCTTAAACTTAATGCTGCAAAATACCCTGGTCTTAATGAGGCCATTAATATATCCATATCTTGTTACAATTAGTAAATGTCTTTTATCTTACATATTTGTGATTTTTTATGCACACATTTGTACATCATTTTCAAATGATTTTTAAATGATTTTTAAAAGATTTTTTAGTGTTTTCACTATTTGAACTTTTATTCTGCATTTTCATATGCATACTTTTCACTCACTGAGTTCAGTTACTAATTAACTGCCTTCTTAAGTGGATGTTTGTTGAACTAATTAAGTACCATGTGATCAGATGCTTAAGTATTTAAACTTTTCAGTCACACTACTTTTTATCTTGAAAAAGCCAGGTATTTGCCTGGCGAAAGCGCTTGATTTATTGACCTGTTTGTTGTTCAATAAAGCTGCACTTTGTTATTGAGATTAACATTACCTCCAGCCGGTTGCCCCCATGGTGGATTGTGAACTTCCATAGAAAAAGAGAAATTTCCTTTTAGCCAATCCATCAGGACGGGAGCCCCAATAAGCCACAAGGTATGGATCTCATGCTGAACACTCATACAACTTCCTTGGTGCTCTCGGTCTGTTCCTAGTTGAACTGATGAGCATTGCAAGTTGTTGGTAACACTTTGTTGTTGTACACCATTAGGTTGCAAGTTGTTCTCTGCTGCATTTAAATTAGGTCTAGTTGTTGCCTGCACATTGCTTCCATCCTGTTCATGCAGTGTAAGCACTGTGTTAGACAATGACACTGACTCACATAGTTCATGCTGCTGGTTGTTCAAAGATTCTAGACGTGATGTTAGTAATTCCATCCGTTTTGCCATAGCTTCAATCAAAACTGTCAGCTCACAGTTTTCCACTCTGTCTTGTATTTGAATGAATAATCTCGACTACCTGTGCTTCCTGATGCCATAACACACAAACCAAGCAGAAAAAACACAAAATAAACTACAAAAATAGAAAAAAAACAGCTTCAGAAAGCAACCAGTAGTTTTAAAGTGCATAAAGCACTTTTTATTTAATAAAATCAAACTTCTTCAGATTCAAACATTCAAGGTAAAAGTTTCAGTTAAATAAAATGCCAGAAAGTGCTTGAGCCTGTCAGGTCACATGCTGTGATGGCATCAACAACAATAGTTAACCCTTCCTGTTCTACACATTATGAAAAAAATACTGTTTAAAACTACAACAATGCTGACAACCATGTACAAGGAAGACTGAAGCTATGGTATATTTTATACTCGGTTCTTGGATGACATTTTTATTATGCTGAAAGGGGATTTTGTAGACACTAATAGATTAGTGGATTACTTTAATAATACCACATCCATCCTGAAATTCACTCACACTTTTGATAGTGATGAAAAAGCATACTTAAATATTAATCTTAGAAAAGATATGGGGAGAAACTGATACTTGTCTAGAATTTTCAGGAAAAGTACTTATTCCAATGCATTTCTCCATTATTCCAACTGCCACCCTTACCATCAAAAATGTTCGGTCGTTAAAGGCCAACTGGTAAGGGCAGCTAGAATCATCACTTTGGATACAGACTTTGAGTTGGAATGTGAATTACTAAGGAATATGTTTTTAGCTCAAGACTACCCCAGTGATCTAATAGACTCACTTACGGAGGAGGTTCAGAGTATGAGAAGGTCAGGCTTTTACACCCCGATTTTGAGTTTGGGAGGGGTACCAGCATCAATATCTAAAGAAAAGTGCGGGTTAGACTTTAATGTGAATAGTCCAGTTACAGAAGATGATTTCACCATGAGCCTGGTTACTTCCTATAATGTGGATAGCCATCTTGTACAGAGTTTGTTCCGAAAAAACTGGGAAGGGCTTAGACGCGACCCGACCTTACTCAGTAGTTTAGGTACTTCACCCAAAATTATATATAGGAGGGGGTGTAACATCAAGAACCTCTTGGAATCTAGTAGACCACAATTATATGGTAAATTTAGTCACTGTTAATGATGCTTAAATTTATTTCTTGAACTGCCAGCTGAGTTATTTTTCTGAGCTAGGTGATTAGCTATGAACCAGTATGAAATGTTGTAGTAAAAAAAGTTTGTAGTGCAGAATTTCAGCAGTGTAATAGTAATTCCTTATAGGTAACCTTATTATTTCATATATTTATTTGTTCATGCTGTTTAAAGTATACCTATCAGCATACTTTAAACCATAGCTTCAATTTTCCTTGTTCATGGTTGTCAGCATTGTTTTAGTTTTAAACAGTATTTTTTCATAGTGTATAGAACAGGAAGGGTTAACAATTGTTGTTGATGTCATCACAACATGTGAGCTGACAGGCTCAAGCACTCCCTGGTATTTTATTTAACTGAAACTTATACCTTGAATGTTTGCATCTGAAGAAGTTTGATTTTATTAAACAAAAAGCACTTTATGCACTTTAAGACTACTGGTTGCTTTCTGAAGCCATTTTTTTCCATTTTCTAGTAATTGCTTTTTTTTGCCAGCCGTCAGAATTAAACTCAACAAGGTCTTGTTATGTCTAGGCAATTCTGATTATGTATCACAGCTCAAAAAATCATTTACTTTGTTACATAAATTTGTTTATCCAGTATTTCTGACAGAGTAATCTGCTGGGAATTTTTAAAGTCTGCTGGCTCATTATAGTCCCAAAAAATATGTTCCATATTATCTCTTTCTTCCCCATCACACCTTCAAAATTTGTAGTCTACCTGGGGAATAATTCTTCGGGATATAAGAGTAGATATGCAGACACGTCCAAGCAAAAATCCTAAATCTTCTAGACTTTCTTGCATATTTGGGAGACATACATGTATCCTCACATTGTATCTTGATCCTTTTTGGGTACTTGCCGAATGTCCTTGGGTAGATAAATTATCATCAGCACCAGCCCCCTTTTTGCAATTTCTACATGAGGTCAGTATGTGGGGACAACTTTTGCCATCTCTGCTGATTCACATTCAGTCTCCTACCTTCTTTGATAGTCATGCCCAGCTGTCACACATCATCTCTCATGTAGTTCACTCACCTGTTGGCTAGACCTCCTTGTCGCCTCCTTCCTTCTTCTTGAGTCCTAAATCTGCTTTATCACATCATATTGTGCTTTCCAGTGCATGTGACAGAACCACTGTAAACTCATTGAGCTCTTCTGCAATTGTAGCTACATTAGTTTCCTCTCATGTTCTCATTTCATCGCCTGCCCTACTGTACATCCTATTACAGTCTTGGTTAATTTCTCTCTCTCTCTCTCTCTGTCTCTCACCTCAAGCTTTCTCAGCTGCTTTGCCTTCACTGTCCAGGTTTCTGAGACATACAGAAGGGATGGTTGCACCACTGTTTTGTACATCTTACTTTTTAACTTCTTTGGTATTATTCCATCTCACACCACCTCTCACACATTATGCCATTTGACTGCAGAACCACTTATTCTAGCTTTGACTTCATCATTCAGACTTCCCTTTTCTTCAACCACACCTCTTAGATACTTGAAGTTGCTAAACTGTTTGGCTGTTTTCCTTTTTCTCTCAATTCCCAGCTTCTTCTGATTAGTCCCATTTGCTACCATGAGTACTGCCTTGTCTGTACTCAATTTCAAAAACTGTGCTTAACGTTTTGCATTCCTATCCGCTATCATTTGATGAAGATCCTGTTCAGAATCTGCTTGTGGTGATACAGCATCTGCATACAGCAGTTTTGTTGATCTGTTCCCTCTGACCTATTGGTTGATGTACTCCATCACTGTTGTGAACAGGCTTGGGCTCAGAGCCTTGATGGACATCCACTCCAGCTGGGAGCCCCTCTTTGAGTCCAAACACTGTTCATACTTGTATCATTTGGTTCTTGTATATAACCTGTACTAATTTTACCAGTGTTTCTGACACTTTGAAACATCACAGGACTGCCCAAATCAGCTTTCTTGGGGCCTTGTCATTTGTTTCTTTCATTAAGTCTAGGAATGCCTAACTGGACTTTTTCTTATCTCCATCTTCTTCTCCACTATCTGTTGGTACTACATAATGATCTGAATCCAAACTGGTCATCTTCCAGCGTACTTTCTGTTGTTATAGATGTTCGTTTATCGTTCACTTACTCCAGCAGTTTTATGCAGTATGACAGGAGATTGGCACCCATGTACAGCAAAACAACCATTTTTTTCTTGTTCAATGGCAAATGTATATAATGAAATCATTATTATGACTGCATGCATGCATCATTGCCTTTTTATATATTTACTGAAATATATATTTTTATGTAGTTAATAATGTGTAAATTATTCATGTTTTATTATTTTTCTTCTCAAATTATTTGGCCTGGCCCATAGCTGACATGGGTCCTTTAGCATTATTCCTTCACCTTATTAGCACACATTAATCAAATAAATAAAATATGCATTTGTCAGGAATTTATAACTATACAGGAATATTGCAGTATAAAATGAATAGTAGGAGAGACAACATTGTAATGGATGGTTAGAATGTATGATGTAGTCCTTCACGAGAAACATGCTGGCAATGGTGTTTAATAAAGGTCTAGGCATATATAAAATGAGGCAATAATTACTTTTGAGGATAGGAGGAAGGAGATGCAGTAGAGAATCTCTATAGTGATAGCAGTCATATGTAATTGAACCGTGTAGTAAAGAAAAGGTAAGGAAGTTGACTCCTCATGTTATGTTGTATATGCAGTGGTGGTTACAGATTTTTAAAAAATAGATCTGACCAATATTTGTCATACTATATCAAAGAATGTGACTTTTGTTGTTGTTTTGGTGCTGTCAAGAAGGAGCCCAATTTAAATAATAACATTAGGAGAAACAGTCAAGAAACTGGGATCTGATATCATAAACACTGCTGACAATACATTATATTGTGCAATCATCAGCATACTTGATGAGTTTGGACAGAACACAATGGAAGACCAAAGCATCAGCCAAAATAATTAGGAGGAGAAGCCCATGGACTGAATATTTCGGTACTCACAAGGGAGCTTCAAGGGTCAGTAAGAACGTATCTCCACACTCCCTTGCTTGTATTCTACCAGTTAAATAATTAGTGAATCAGTTTATAGACTGAGAAACACAGTGCCCTAGGTTGAAATTGCTTCTCAATTGATCAGAGAAATCTAAGAAAGCAGTTTCTGTGCTGTTCTTGAGTCTAATGCTATGATGGTAAGAGGAGTGAAGTTTAGTGCACACAGTAAGACCACTTAGAAACTGGCTATGCATACATTTTCAGGTATTTCTGGAGACACATAATATCTAACATGAAGTTGCCGTAGGTATTGGATGAGCCCCTTTATGAATTGGAATGACCACTGCCTTTTTTTCCAAAGCTGAGAAACACATAAGGTATGAACACCATCAGTAATGAGAACAGACAGTATAAGCAATGGCATCTGCTGCTATCTAAAAGTTTAAAGAATTAGACATTCAGACGTTGGAGAGGATGGACTGAGTTTTGTATACCTTTTTTGATAAGTGTATGTGCATAGGGATTATGCAAGGATGGAAACAGTGTATAAATGTAGTTTACTTATTTGAAAAGGTGAGTGAAGAATCATGACTGATCATAAAGAGATTGAAATGTATTGTTATGTTAAAGTGAGACTTGATAGGCTCAAGGGAAAGATAGCATGTTTTTTTCCAGAAGACAAATCTTTGTTATGCCATGTCAAAATGGTCTGGAATGATGAAATTGGGTGGATTATTCCAAAATGAAGCAACTCATTTTACTAACTAGGATTAAGGAGTTGACTTAAAATGATTTCTTTATATTGCGAGAGCTAATCAGCATATTTGCTGCAGTGATGATTTTAAGAAGTCAATTTGTCTCTGTAGGTCATTAATTTTCAGATTTGTGAAGGAATTTAGTGTGGCAGTTTGCTTTTGTAGCCGAATGGTGCTCATGTTCGCATGTATTTTCTCCATGTACTCTGGTTTCTATCTACATCCCAAAGATACACAGTAATGGATTGCCAACTCTTAATTATTTATAGTTGTGTATGTGTGTATCTGATGCACGAAAAAGACATGGCAATCTATTTCAGTTCCCTACTTGTGTAGTAAGCTCAATGGATGGCGAAGCTTGTTCATAGGGCCAAAATGGAGTTGGACATGACCCAACACCAATGGATGGATGGATAGGTAGAGTCAGGTTGTTGAGGATGAAAGGGTGGATACTTCTGAACTGTTCAATTTTATTGTCAAGATGGATGTGCTGTTTGAGGAATTTAACATTTCAAGTTTGCTGTCAGTGTGTTATATATCAACTTTTTGTTGGAGACATTGTGGGTTTTATAGACCATCTCATATTGAAGTAATGTTGTACATTCAATAGTCATCAGCATTTTGCGTTATCCATTTTGCAGTTATCAGCACATGTTCATCATGTTGAACACTATTGCATTATATCTTGCATAGGAAATAACAGCCAGCCAGCTTTGAAAGCTTCAGGGCACTTTTTACACACCCAAACTATCAGTTAGCTTGAGCTGATTAAAAAGACAGATTTGGGTGCCAATGCCTTCAAAGCTTTCCTTTATCCAAAGACTACGCTTCTGTGAGGCTTTCAGGGATACACAGTCAGCTTCTGCTATTCCTTTGTTGGGCAAATAAGTTCCCTTTTGGGGGAAAACTACCATTTAAAAATAGTTTATTTAATAACAATTTCCCTTTTAGGAAGGTCATTTTAAAGATAAAAGTGTGTTTTAACTGACACAATACTGTTTTACTTTTAAACAAGAGAACTCTTTTTTTCCTGTCAGTTTGAAAGTTGTTTAAAATAATTAAAAACTATTTTTTTCTGTGGAGAAATTGTGTTTATTATACTTTTAGGGGCTGGCAAAGTGTTTTAAATTGTTTTTACTGTGTTTTTATGTGAAGAAAGTGACTTTAAAGAGTTTTAAATTTTACCAGCTTTTGCTGCTCGTTTTCCACAGAAAAGAGGCATTGTTTTCAGCTTGACCATGGAAGAAACTGTTGGTTCTACAGTCAGTCCTTTTTCCAGCCACAAAAACAAAATGTTAAGCAAAACAACCTCTGTACCACAGCAGGCTAGCAATTTGCCTCAGCCGCAAGTGGGTGACTCAGCTTTGGCCATTAATTGTACTTCAGATCATTCCTCTTTTACTCCAGATTCCTCTGGTGTTGCATCTACAGCCACTATGGACTAGCAGTTAGCCACATCCTCTGTGCAATTGGGGTCCCCTCATTGGACAAGGAAGAGCCACTGTTGCTGGTCCTGGGAGAGGGAATAGGGAAAGTTCCCCATTTTGTCAGAATGTTGTTCTCATCAGTGGGGAAGCTGCTGCTGTCATTAATAACACTGCTGGTCCCATTTTTCTTTCCAAAAGAGTAGTTTACTGGGTCTGGCTCAGGGTTTACTTCAGACTGTTGATCCTTCTTACAAAGTAGTGTTTGGCAAAAGAAAGAGAGATACCTCTTTTCCTGAAGAAAGGGAAATACATGGTTTTCTCTTATGATTTCTGATTCAGACTCAGGAGAGAGCTCAGTTTCTGCATCTCCCTGTGGGGATTTCTATTTCTCTAAGACTATTTCCAGAATGTGCCAGTGTTTTCAGTGCAAGAACACCAAGGTTTCTCAGTCCCTCAGAAGGGGTTTCCAGAACCTTAAGCCATTTCTCCAGTTTTGTCAGCTTTAGAAGATGTGTGTGCTACTGCCTGCAGGTTTCCTAACAGTCACCCAGCTGCCCCTAAAAAGACTGATAGGATGTATAAAGTTCCTCAAGCTTTTATGTTTTTATGCAATCTTCCAAAACCTAACCCAGCTGTTATAGCTTTAGTTAAGATCACTGTTGCTAAACATTTATTTAATTCCAAGCCTACTCTTTCCAAAAATGGTGGGAAGATTATTGATAAATATGCAAAAAAAATATGTTTGCTTCTATGACTTTAATTGTCAGAAATTTGAATTGTCAGGTTCTTACATTAACATTTGTTCTGACTAATTATGAAAGTGTGAGGAGTGTTTTGTCTGCAGTTTTTTATTATGAGGAAAAATCAGCTGTAAATAATTTAAGTTAGTTCTCTTGTACAAGTCACTACTCATTGTTTAAAGCATGTACTTATGACTCAGTTGGTTCTTCGTCTGGAGCTATGGCCATTGGTACTGTTTTGAGAGGAGTTGCCTGGCTGCATTCTCAGAACCTCCTAGATTATGTTAAAAATAAGATTTTAAATTCTCCTTTGGACAGAGATTTAGATTGTGGCCTGTCTGCTGTAGGGGTGATCAAAAAGTGTGAAGAAAGGGATAGACTGATGCATTGAATCTTTCAGCTCTCCTTTTCTATATTTTCTAAGGGATTCTGTATCCCTCATCCAATTTTGCCAAAAAAAAAAAAAAATTAACTGTCTCAAGAAAATGCATGTAAACAGATGTTTAAGAAGAAATTGCAGGTGGGGGGGGGGGGTCCCAAAAAGAATTCTGGAACCTCCCTAAACCAAGGACAGACTAACAAGTCAGAATGACTATTTTAGGGACCTTGCCCCTTCCTTCCACCCTGGCAGCCTCTTTTCCCTTCCAGAAATCCTGAATCTCCACTTTTCTCTTTGGCACCAAATAGTTTCAGACAAATGGGTTCTAAAGATCATTCATCAAGTTTACAGATGGAAGTGGGAGGAAGTTCCTCCTTTTTGATGGGTAATTCCTCATCCACTAAACGGAACTCCTTTATTTTTACCTGTCCTTCATCACATGATGTCCCAGTTTGTGCTAGAACCACTTCCTCCTTCCCAGACTGGAAAAAGTTTTTATTCGAGGATGTCTTAGTGCCAAAGAAAGAAAATGCTTGGAGACCAGTTCTGGATCTTGTTTTCCTAAACTTGTTTGTAATAGTGGCCAAATTCAAAATGATGTCACTTCATGACCTGTTACCTCTACATCATTCAGGTTTCCTGGTAACACTAGACTTAAAAGACGCTTAGCAAAGCATCCCTATTCATCCAGACTTTAGGTTTTTAAGGTGGTTTGTGTCTGGATCATATTATCAGTTCTCTGCCTTACCCTTTGAAGAATTCACTGTATCAAGAGTGTTCACAATGTGTCTAGCTCACATTTTAGCTTGTTGCAAACTACAGGGCATCCACATTTTTCCTTATTCAGATGACTTGCTTATCTTTGAAGAGTCTTTTTTAAAGTGTCAGGAACCTCTCACTTAGGTAAGCAATCTCTTACTCAAGCTAGGATTCCAAGAGAATGTTCAAAGGGTCTTTTTGACTTCTTTATGCAGGGTTGCTTTTCTTCCACAAGATAAAAATAGATCCATATCTGGAACTTTTTCTAAGATTTTCCCATCAGACTTTGGTCACTTGGAGGGAATACCTTCGGATTTGGGGTCTGATGACGTCTGTGATTTTCATGATGCCTGTGGCAAGACTCCATATGAAAAAGATACAATGGTATCTGGTCTGTTTGATCACAACACCAACATACTTTGTCTTTTTAAATCTTAGTGCTGAGGTTTCAAAAGAGAAATCACTTGGTGGAGACAGTAAATATCCTTAAATCCATGTCTCCCCTTCTCCCTCTTGGTTCCAAAGCAGTCAGTCACTATAGAGGCCTCAGACATTGCCTGAGAAGCTGTTTCAGGAGGGATAAAAGTGCAAGGTGTGGGGGACACCAAGGACAGATGCAATCACATAAACATAAAAAAGATGCTTGCCTTGATCTAGTCATTCAACTCTCTGAATCATCTTTGGTCCCTGGGCTCTCTTCAAGTTGCTACAGACAATACCATAGTCATGTGGCACATCAACAAGCAATGAAGAACTAGGTTATACCCCCTTTGCAGACTAGCCGTGTTGGTTTGGGATATAGATTCACAGCACAATCTCACTCTACAAGCATCCTGCAATCCATCAGAGCAAAATGGTGTGGCAGACAAGCTGAACAGCACAAGTGCAGGTCCTCATGAATGGAAACTAGATCAAGGTTCTTCGAAGATTTATCCATCTGTGGTGGCTTCCTTAAGTAGACCTATTTGCCTCCTCTCTGAACAGTCAGCTGGCACAACTCTGCTCCAGGACAACATGCAAGGAGGCCTGGAAGACAGATTCCTTTTCTTTTCCTTGGACAGGAAATTAACTGTATTTTTCCACCCTTTCCACTGATATCCAGGGTATTTCTGAAGATTCAGAAGGAATCCCCTAAGATTACTGTGGCAACTCCCTTCTGTTTCAGGGAATTATGGCTCTCCCTTCTTTTGGAAATGGCCATGGGTAATTACCACAAGCTTCCTCACAGACTGGACTTACTCACACAAGAACAGTGATGTTTGATACACCCTAACTCCAACAAACTTCACACTGTTGGATGGATTCCACTTGTGCCCCTCCTGGACAGGGGCAATAGGTGCTGATTTTAGTGTCTGCTTGCATCAGACACATTTGTGAACACAGGTTGAACTTGGCTAGGCTTGTAAGGGCCCTGGGGCCGTTAACCTAGTAACCTGCTATGATCCTATGATATAATTCCCTTTAGACACCTGTTTACTGAGGATGTGCAGTGAGTACTAATGGAGGCAAGAAAGCCTGCTACTAGAATATCATAAATTAGTAAATTGAAAGTGTTTTCTCGTTGGTATCAAGAACATAATCAGCACCCACGCTGGACTAGTTGTTCTCTGGTTTTACAATATTTGTGTGAGTTACTAGTTTTCTTACTCCTCCATCAAGGTTCATTTGTCAGCCATTTCAGTATGTCTGCCCATGGATCCTTGTCTTTAAATGCATTCTCATGTCAAAATGTTTTTGAAAGGGGTATTGCATAAGAAGTCTCCAAGAAAACCAGTGGGCCCTCCTTGGGATTTTAATTTTGTGCTAGAGAAGTTAACACTTGCTTCATTTGAACTAGCTAACCTGGCTTACTTGAGGTTCTTAACATGGAAAGCAGTTTTACTGATTGCTCTGACCTCTGCCAGAAGGGTTTCTGAGTTGTAAGCTCTTATGGTGAGTAAGTCCTATCTCATTTTCCACAAAGACAGGGTTTCATTAAAAATGAATGCTTCTTTTATGCATAATTCATTACAGCCGATTGATGTTTCAGTGTGTTTCTGCAGTTACATTCTGCTGACACCTCTGGGCTTCAAATATTGCTTGTTCATATTTGCATTATTTATTTATTTAGTTAGTTTATTTTATTTTTATATGTGTTAACCGGGTAGTCCGACTGGGCCCAGAGAGCCGTTTTTTGGCAGAGACCCGAGGAGAAAATCTCCAGGAAAGTAATTAAAAAATAAGAAAAAATGTAACAATCCAAGTTGTGAGATAGTAAAAAAACAGAGAGAAATATACAATACGAATTTATACAAGGCAAAAGTACAGTATTTTGAGAATGCAGTAACACACATGGAAGAGCTCTCGGATCATGTGGCCCAGGCAGGTATGACCCTAGCCCTGAGTAGCATCCTGCCTTCGCCCAGAATGATACCACAATATAAGGACAAAATAATTGACTTCAACAATTGGCTAAGCTTCCGGTGTCATTCAAAGTGGATCCAGTATCTGTCTGCCTGGGACGACATGATTGACAGACCATGATGCTTTGCCAGAGATGGTCTGCACTTGTCGCCCCTGGGATTCAGGTTACTGGCTAAGGCTCTTGCAACCCCTATAGTGCCTTTTTTAGGCAAAGTTCAAAGGACAAAACCACCACCATAACAGGTACAAGCATGCAAAATCTGAAGGTAATGCTACTCAATGCTAGAAGTCTAAACCTCAAAATGCACTCTCTCGAGGCACTCCTAAAAATGGAAAACATCGATATCTGTGCAGTAACTGAGACCTGGTTCAAGGCTCCAGAGATCACCCCTGCAATACCAGGCTACAACTCTTACCATACTTTTCAGCCACCAAACGAGGACCGAAACACTAAAGGTGGAGGAGTGTCAATATTCACCAAGGATATTCACACCACCAGGCTAGTTGCCCAACACAATGCGTCTGAAATTCTCCAGGTGCAACTAACACTAGGTAAGACTGCAATCCAAATTGTAGCTTGCTACAGATCCCCCACCATACACCAAGATTCTCACAACACCTTTCTAAACATACTGGAAAATATTAAGATAGAACCAAACACCCTAATACTGGGTGATTTTAACTACCCTGCCATTAACTGGGAAAACTACTCCTGTACCAACACCTTTGCCCAACGGTTCTTGGAATTCATAAATTCCAACGCCCTGGATCAACTAATCCATAGTCCCACCAGGGGGTCCAATATTCTAGACCTGGTCATTACCAACATGGGAAATCGATGCTCCACACCTATGGTCACCCCCTCGTTAGTCAGGTCTGACCATAAGCTAATCACCCTTAACATCCAGATCCCACCCCCACTCCCCAGTAAGAAAACCTCCATAAAAAACTTCTCCAAAGCTAACTTCATACTACTCAAGTCAGAAGTGACAAACTTCATGACACCCATGCAGACGGGAACTGAAAGTTCAACTGCTGAATCCTACACTAAGGCACTGTACGAGCACATCCACTCATGCATGGATCATGCCATCCCAAATAGAACCAAGGTGCTCTCATCTATAAAAAGGAAGCCAATCTGGTGGTCCCCTGCCATAAACAAACTTTACAACAAAAGGAAGAAACTGTTGCAGAAAAGAGGAAAATCCAAGGATGCAAAAAACTCCCTTACAAGCCTCAGTAAGAAACTGATCTCCCTCATAAAACCCTCCAAAGCTAGTTACGAAAATAAAATTGCCAAAGATTCCAAAGACAACCACAAGACATTCTATAACTATGTCAAGAATCTAAATGGCAATGCTCAGATCTGCTCTGAGCTAAAACAAAATGGCATTAAATATACTGATCCCAAGGATATTGCCAATATCCTGGCAGATCGATTTAGTGCCAACTTCACCCCCCTCTCACCCCCTAAATGGCCCATCTCAATACCGGAAGATTGCCAAATTCTGGTAATAATGGCCACACAGGTAAAAAACGCACTCTCCAAAGCTAAGAATACAGCATCCATGGGACCAGATGACATCCCAGGCTGTGTACTACATGAACTACAAAATGAACTGGCACCTCACCTAAGTGTCATGTTTAATCATAGCCTCACCTCAGGTTTCGTGCCCACTGAGTGGCGCACAGCTACAGTTATCCCACTCCACAAGGGGGGATCCACCTTGGATCCTGGAAACTACCGTCCCATCAGTCTGACAAGCCTTATCTGCAAGGCCATGGAGCGTATTATCATGGAACTTATAAACAAAGACATTGGCAACCTTCAAACACTGGACCCCACCCAGTTTGGGTTCGTGAAGAGCCGATCTTGTCTCCTGAACCTGATTGACTTCTTCAAATCAGTCTCCAGAGCCATGGACAAGGGTAAGGTGGTCCACACAGTCTATCTAGACCTTGCCAAGGCCTTTGACACCATCCCCCACTCTGGAATCATAGATAAACTTACTAAACTGGGCATTGATCCCTACGTCACCCAATGGGTTGCTAACTCGCTTACTGAAAGAACCAACACTGTAAAAGTAGCTGACTCCAAATCCAGCTCCAGACAAGTGACAAGTGGAGTACCTCAGGGTTCAGTCCTGGGACCGCTCTTGTTTGGCATCTACTTCTCTGAAGTACAGGCCAACACTAAGGGACTCTGGCTAACAAAGTTCGCAGATGACTGCAAACTGGGAGCCATTATTGAATCCCCAAATGATGTGGATACTCTACAAAAGGGCCTTACAGAAACAGATGCTTGGTGCCAGAGCCATGGGCTCAAGCTCAATGCCAAGAAATGTATAGTTATCCCCTTTGGGAAAAACATGTATCCATGAATTACCATATAGGTGGCAGTACACTAAACACCGAAAGTGTGATAAGAGACTTAGGGACACAGGTGGACAGTGGTCTCACCTTCAATAACCACATCGCCACAACAGTCAGGAAATCCTTCTATGTGGCACACATCATCACTAAGGGCTTTTCATCCAGAAAAAAGGAGGTCATTGTCCCACTGTACTCATCCCTCATTAGACCCATTATAGAATACAATGCCCCGTTTGGTATGTACCTCTCAAGACATCTGCAACAACTGGAAAGGCCGCAGAAATACTTCACTAAAAGAATCACAGGCCTAAAGCAGATGCCCTATTCTGACTGCCTTAAAAAACTCCAGCTATACTCTGTCGCATATCGTCTACTCAGAGGCGATCTCTGCTTAACATACAAGGCCATGTCAAACTCAGACCTGTTGGACATGCTACACTTAAAGAAATCCCAATCACTCAGAGCCACACGCTCCAGGGATCTAAACCTTGTCATTACAATAAACAAAACATGCTGGAGGGAAAGGTTCCTGACCCAGAGACTCCCCAGACTCTGGAATAGATTGCCCATACATGTCAAGCAGAGTGTCTCTCTGGCCCTCTTCAAAAGGAACCTTGATGATTGGATGGGAGAAAGGAAATTCACCCCGGGGATCATGTCAGTTGCCCTGCTAGTCAGGGGTCCAGGGAAGTAAATAGTGTAGGAAGAAATAGCCAGGGAATTTTTATGGCTAGGCTTGTATAGGCCCTAGGGCTGATAGCCTAGTACCAACCTATGAACCTATGAACTATGTTTGAGAAATTTGTTTAGCATTAAGTTATTTACAAGGAATGTAGCAGTGCCTAAAATAAAAAAAATTCAGAGTGACATCATGACATAGTACAACAAAGACTGCATTTACTAGCACAGGTAATAACTGCAGAGAGAGTAATATATGTAGATAGTTTAGGTAGATATCAGACAGATATGTTAATTGAGAGGAGAAGAGGAAAAATTCATTAGGTAATTTCCTGACAAGTACAGATCCATGCATGTTGGAAACTAATTTTTAGTTGCTTTTTGAATTTAACACTTTTGGTAGTGGAGAGAAGGAACAATGGAAGTTTGTTCCACGTGTATGCAATTGAATGACTATAAAGTTTGCTTGTTTGTTTTTCTTTTCGGCTTTTCCTGGTTAGGGGTCACTACAGCGGGACTTCGGTCTGCTAATGATTGGCAGTAGATTTTTTTATGGTGCCGAGTTGCCAGCCCGATGCCCAACCTTCAACAAAGGCACGCCCTACGCATGCCTTTCGGAGGCCACTTGACCACGGGGAGGACATGCAGACACCACACAGAAGGTACTCCAGCCAAGAATCGAACAGGAGAACCTCTTGCTGTGAGGCAATGCTACCACTGCAGCACCGCGGCTTAGATATTTTTGTTTGGCTTGATCACCTGCAGAAGGTTTTGTTGTGTGCTTCTGAGGTCACAATTGGGTGTGTAAGGTGTAATTATGAATGCAAGGGCAGGTGTTAAGGCTATTTAGGATGTTGTGTGCTGTTTGTAGTTGTGATGTTTGAAGCATGTGGGAGAGCTCAGGCCATCTTAAGCTTTTCAGGGATATACAGTGATGGGATTTGTAGCTATTACTGGCTGTGAATCTGGCTATCTTGTTATAGGTGCTTTCTAGTTTGGTTAAGAGATTATTTTGGAAGTTAGTAAACATGGGAGCAGCATACAGCAGGGATGGTAGAATAAATGTTTGAGCTGGTAATTGGTCTAAATTTGTTAGGTATATATTTGTTGTTGTGGTATAGAAGACCTAGTTTTTGATTGGACTTTTTGATACAGATTAAGATATGTAGGTCAAATTGATCGTCTATAGTAACGCCAAGCAATTTCATGTTTGAGTCAGTGGTGATAATTGTATTATCTAAGGATGAGATGGGGAAGATGTCTTTAGCTGGATTTAAGGTTTTTGGAAGGAAAATGAGAAGCTTGGTCTTTTTGGGGTTGAGAAGCAGGTTGTTTTCAGTTAGCCATTGTTCTACTAGGTACTGAGATTGTGACAGTGTGGAGATTTTGTATATTGTCGGAGCTGTTAATAATTGTGGAATCACCTGCATACTGTATTAAGGTATAGTGGGGCAGGAGACATGGAGGTTATTTGTAAATATATTAAAAAGTAGGGGCTCAGGATAGAACCCTGGGGAACCCCAGTCTTAAGATGGAAAGGGGAGAAGGATGTTTGCCATCTGACAGACTAATATCTGTTTGAGAGGTAGCTGTTAAACCAGGAGGTAATGGAGGTAGAGAGTTGTAGGTTGGAAAGTATGTTTTGGAGGATGGGATGGGAAACAGTATCAAATGCTTTGGATAGGTCAAGGACTAGAGCTGATATGAGTTTATTATTATATCTGGCTTGGGCAATGTTGTGTGTGAGAGATAGGAGGGCAGTTACTTTACATTATGAGGATCTGTGGTCTAAATTCTTGTGGCAGGAGAGGATAGCCTACACCCTTCTAAGCTGAAAATTGTTTCCTACCTATTATCATGCAGTGGTTAAAGGCCTATTGTTGTCTGTTTACTGAAGTGTCTTAGTTCTGGCTTATGCACATGGACTCTAAAACCAGTTGTTTTATATTAGGAAGATTTGTGGCCTAGACTCTTGTGGTTGGAGAGTGTGGCCTACACCCTTCTAAGCTGGGAATTGCTCATAAATTGATGCTTTATTTAAACTGTTTTTTGCTGTTGTGACTGTTATTTTATGCACTTTGAATTTCTAGTACATCTGCATTTTATAGCATAGGCTTAATTCAGATTCGCTGAATCTAGACTGTTTGGTATCACTTGATCACCAGCTCTTTGCCGAGTTACTGAAAGATCTGAGGCATCCGTCGCTTCCAACTAATTATAAGTGTCTGTTTTTGCTCTTATATTGCACTTTTAATTTGTATTTGTATTCTACTGTCTGCTTACAGCTGCGACAGTGCTGCAGTGGTTAGCTTTGTCACCCCACAGCAAGAGGTTCTCTAGTTCAATTCTCAGCTGGTGTGCCTTCTGTGCAGAGTCTGCATGTCCTCACTGCAGTCACGTGGGTTTCCTCCGGGTATTCTGGTTTCCTCCCACACTCCAAAGAAATGCATCAAGTGGACTAGACACTCTAAATTGGCCCT
Organism: Protopterus annectens; assembly: GCF_019279795.1. NCBI lineage: Eukaryota > Metazoa > Chordata > Ceratodontiformes > Protopteridae > Protopterus > Protopterus annectens. The sequence goes on along the minus strand of NC_056738.1, from coordinate 438,366,242 downwards.
AGGAGCAAGTGTATGTTTGATTGAGTAGTATGGATAAACTACTTGGCAGGGCTAGCAATCTGGTGGTATAAACCTTGGCTCGAAATGATTGTCACACCTCATGTGCAAATATGGGAAAAGGGATTGAGGATGGATGGATTCTACTGCCTGCTTGAATTGTCTGAACTCTTTTTTGCCACATTTCACTGTATACTGTAGTAGTTCAGCTGTAGCATAGGCCAGTTCCAGGTTTTGCTGTTGCTGGGTCTGTTTTGTAACTTCTGAGCATCAGATTCAAGCCATCTTTGTTGGTGAAGGCCCTTCTGCACCCTTGTGGGAGGAGTGTGCTGTCTGGGTCCCATCTATTTGCAGGTGATTGGACCAGGGTTATTTCTTGTATTTTAAGCTGCGTGTTTGCATTTGATTGCGTGTAGAGCACCATTGTGCAGTGCCACATAGCAGTGGTTACCGTTGATGGTTATATATGTAAATGTTTTGCTTGTTAAATTTTCCCTTAGCTTTTGGTCCTCCAGAGATTTTTTTGTGGTCCTGCTCTACTGTCAGGTGGAACACTAAGCCTAGTCTCAGAGATGCAAAAACAGCCTTTCACCCACTAGCCATTCCGAAGTGCGACCTCTTTTCTTGACCATATAAATTTACCTTACACTATGGACAGACAATTTTTCACAGTTTCTCGAGTCAGATTGCTTGATGTGGGCATCCTGAGGCAGTGTAGCAACTGCTTCATGTTCACCGACAACCATCTACTCCCTAGTTCACACAAACTCAACATGTGAGAAATTCATGGAACCTTGAATCAATGGTCTCTCACACACCAGTTAGTACATGTGACAATGAGCGGGTTGTCAGCATACACACCTCACCTCCTACTCCAGCCAAACCCACATCACACATACCTACATATGCAGAGGTCCTCACCAGAAACATACCTAAACACCACAGACCTCCCAAACACAAACACAAGCATGCTACACATAATACTTCCTCTACAGAACACAATATACATAATAACTTACATGCCAGTGTCTCACCTGTCAAGCCCTTAAGACAAACAACAAAACCAAATATATAGTCATAGGTGATCCCTTCGTGAAAAACACAGATGTCCCTCTCACCAGGCTGGATAAGGAAAAGGTCACGGTCAGCTGTCTGTCAGGTCCCAAGATATGGCATATCACAGATGCACTCAAGTCTGTCACCAGCAGGTACTGTTATGACTAAAATGTTAGAGTTCTCGTTAGTGTGAATGACTTGAGACGTACTTCTCTGGACTATATGACGAGAGACATGACTGAGCTCTCAGACTATGTATCTCAGGCAGGAATGTCCCTAGCCTTAAGCAGAATTTTACCTTCACCTAGGATGATGCCTCAATACAAATAGAAAATGAGTGACATCAATAATTGGCTTAGTTTCTGGCGTCATTCTAAAGGGATCCAGTATCTGTCAGTCTGGGATGACATGATCGACAGATCTTGATGCTTTGCCAGAGATGGTCTTCATCTGTCACCCCTTGGGATTTTGGCTAGCGGCTAAGGCTCTTGCCACCCCTATAGTGCCTTTTTTAGGCAGTGTCTCAAGGACAAACTTTCTGATGTAAAAATTCCATCTAAAAGCAACCTCAAGGTTATACTTCTAAATGTTAGGAGTCTTAACATGAAACTGCACTCACTGGAAGCAGTCCTCACCTTGGAAGATGCAGACACTTGTGCAGTCATGGAGACCTGGTTAAAGGCTGTGGAGAGCACCCTAGAAATACCAGGTTACACTTCCTTCCACACATTTAGACCACAAGCTGAAGGCTTGAAAACTAAAGGAGGTGGTGTATCAATAGTCATTAAAGATAAATACCCCTACAAATTGGTTAAATAGCATGATTCCCTGGAGATACTTCAGGTGCAGTCAACTGTTGGTAGGATACCTATTCAAGTCATTGCCAGCTACAGGACCCCCTATGTGAATAAGGACACCGACTCTGCCTATTTGGATCTATTTGAGACTATCAAGATACATCCAAACACCATGGTTTTGGGTGACTTTAACTACCCATCCATTGACTGGGTAAATGACTTGTGCTCAAACTTACTTGCCCAAAGGTTCCTCGACTTCATTGTCTTCAGTGCCCTGGACCAGCTGGTTGACACCTCCACAAGGGGTGCCAGCATCCTGGATCTGGTGCTTACCAATATGGCGGACCACTGTAGCACCCCCACTGTGAGGTCTTCCCGGTGGGATCTGACCACATATCAGTCTCATTTGAAGTAACTATCACATCTAACCCCCCACAGCAGCAACTAAACTAAAACGCTTCTCCAAAGCAGATTATAACCTCTTAAGGGATGGTATAAATAGCTTCACTGCACCTCCCTCCTCAGATAGAACTGGCAACTATGCCAAGTTCTACACCAGTGCCTTATACAAGCATCGGTATAACTGCATTGACTCGGCTTTACCTGATAGAACCAAACAAGCTCCTCAAGGAAGAGCAAACCTGCCTGGTGGATAACTTCCATTAACAGGCTTTACAATAAGAGGAAGAAATTGCTATCAAAGAGTAAGAGGGAGCAAGCCCTAAACTGGAAACACTCCCTCCTCAGCTTAAACAAGTGAATAAGACTTCTTGTGAAGTGCTCCAAAGCAAACTTTGAATCTAAATTAGCTTCCTCAACTAAAGACAACCATAAGGTGTTCTTCAGTTACATCTGTAACCTAAAAGGAAAGGCCCAGATTTATACCACATATACTGAACCTGTGGACATAGCTAATCTGTTGACTGACAGGTTCTGTGAAAACTTCACTCCCCTATCCCCACCACACATACCCCATGACATCTCTACCACCTGTCCCCTACCTTGTATCTCTAAAGAGCAGGTCATAAATGCCCTATCTAAGGCCAAAACATGGCATATATGGGACCTGATAACATCCCAGGCTGCGTCTTCCATGGGTTACAACAAGAATTGGTACTCTTTTCAATAATAGTCTAAGCATCGGCTTCGTCCCAGATGAATGGAAAATGGCCACCGTTATTCCCATGCACAAAGGTGGTGCTTCTGCTGACCCTGGGAAGTTTAGACCTATTAGCCTGACTAGCCTTATCTGCTAGGCCATGGAGCTAATCATCATGGAGCTTATCAACTCAGATATAGGTAATCTCCAAACACTTGACCCTACTCAGTTTGGATTTGTCAGTGGGAGATCATGCCTGTTAAACCTGGTGGACTTGAGACAGTCACCAAGGCCCTGGATGAGAGGAAATCTGTGCATACAGCCTACCTATACTTAGCCAAGGCATTTGACACTCTCCTCCACTCAAGCATCATTAATAAACACACCCAGTTAGGTATCGACCCTTACATCATTATATGGGTCACTAATTTGCTCACTGATAGAATCTATATAGTCAAAATAGAGGAATCCACCTATAACAGCAGATCTGTAACCAGTGGTGCTCCACAGGGATCAGTTCTGGGACCTCTGCTGTTTGGAATCTATTTCTCAAAAGTACAAGGAAAATCTAAAGAACTGTAGCTAACAAAGTTTGCTGATGACTGCAAACTGGGAGTGGTCAAAGAATCTCCAAATGATGTCAACATCCTACAAGAGGGCCTTACACAAACAAACGACTGTTGCCAAAGTCATAGCCTTACACTCAATGCAAAAAAATGTATTATCATCCCTTTCAGTGAGGTCAATGTTCCTGCTAACTACCACATCAATAGCAACACCTTAAGTACCCACTCAGTGGTGACAGACCTGGGCACACAGGCTGACAACAGCCTTACCTTTGACCACCATGTCTTCCCAGTGGTAAGAAGGGCATTTTATGTTGCTCATATCATAAGTAAGGGCATTGTTTCCAGAAAAAAGAAGTTATAACCTCCTTGTACTCTTCTCACATCAGACCAGTAACTGAGTACATGGTATGTACCTTTCCAAGCACCTGCAGCAAATGGAGAAACCAAAGGTTCCTCACAAGGAAAGTTCAAGGTCTTCAGCATCTGTCCTATGTGTATCATCTGAAATCACTGTCACTCTATTCTCTTTTATACAGACTACTCAGAGGTGATCTCTGCCTTGCATACAAGGCAATCTCTGACCCTGCTTTATTGGAAATGCTACATCTTCGTAAATCAAATGGCACACAGGTTACTCGCACTAAAGATCTTGAACACAGGATTTGAATTGCATAGACATAATAAGGCTTTACCACGTTTGATAGTATTTTCTGCCAAAAAAATCAATTACTAGAAAATGGAAATCAAAATCAAAACCATCTCTAACTGAAATACTGAATATTGTAAAGCAGATAAAAGACTTGGAGGTGAAATCCTTAGAAAAGAGAAGGAGCAAATTACATAGAAGTAAATGGAATTTGTTGGAACTGAGCAATTTATGTAATTTTGGAGTGAATGATAACTGTTAAAAATAAAACATATATTTATTATACTGCATGAAAAATGTTACTATGATTTGTTTTCTCTTCTATAAATATATACTGTCTAAATGAGGTTCAACAAAAGATGTTAAAAAAAAAGATTTATTTGGAGAATATATGCCTGAAGGTTCTCATGCGAGACACTATGTCTAGCAACATTCCTACCTTGGATGCCCCCTACAGCTTTAACAGAAAGCAAAAGCCGAAGGTAAAACAGCACTACTTCAGCTTTCTTCACCTAGGTGGAGTTGGACATATCTGTTGAGACAGTTGAAAAACCTGCAAACCTTGCAACCTCTGAGTCTATTCCTTCTGTAGTGACCTCAGCAGAGGCAGACTTGGAATGACCTGCAGACACATCCCATCAGGCTAAGAAGAAACAAAAATCCAAACAACCTTCTACTGCTTGTCTTTCAACAGATCCTCAAGAAGATTGGCAGGAATTTTGCAAGGAAATGTTTAAAGCACTTATAGCTCTTAACCCTCCTCATATGTTCTTCATATGGATCATTACTACAGTAGCCTAAGCTGTATGGGTTATATCCTGCCAAAGATATAACCGTTGAACAGCTTCCAAAGCTTCAGCACACCTTCCATGCACCCAAGCCATTAGTCAGCTTGAGCTGAGCTAGCTAAATGTTTTGGGTGCCTACCACTTCAGAGCTTTCCTGCCATCAAAGACAGTGCTCCTCTGTGAGCTTTTGAGGATTGATGGTCGGCTAATAGTGTTCCATTGCTGGGTAGATAAGATTCCTTCAGCAAGCAACCTTCCACTTTTCTTTTTATGACAGAAATTGCATTTTTTCTATAAAATAAGTATTTTAAAGCTATTCAAAAGTTTTTATTGTCTGTAATGTGACTTAATTACTTTTAAATGGGTCTGTCACTTTTTTTACATTTGTGGTAAAAAGTTGTTAAATCTTATATTAAACATATTTTTCTTTAGGGAAAGTTGATTTATTTTATTTTTGTATCTGGGATATGTATTTAAAGTGCTTTTTACTTTGTTTTAATTGGGAAAATTTATTTTTTACAACTATCCTGTTTTACTGACTATTGCTCCTAGGCTTTCCTGGGAATCTGACACCTTTTTTGGCTTAACTACAGAACAACCAGTAGATCTTTTGCCTCCACTCTTAATTATAAGTTGGTGAATTTCTGCTCCATATCCCCATTTTTGAAAGCCTCGAAGACAGATGCTGTTAGAAAAATGTGTATTTGAATATATGAGAAATGCTAGTTTAAAAGCAAAGTAGTATATAATGCATTTTATTCTATTAATCATATAACAGAAAGGATTAATTCATGTGTAAATGTAAGTAGTTTTGAAACTGCAGTGTGGCTTGAAGCAAGCTGACTTTTGACCCTGGCAGATGCTAGCTTAGCAAGTTTTAATGTTTTATGCTTTTCATAAGTGATTATCTGCTGGGTCAGGAAATTAAATGTGTGAAATAATGAAATCTTCTGCTCTTTCCTGCTGGGATGATTTGGCCTTGTATATGTGTTACTGAGATAGCATGCAGCTGGTGGGAAAGTGTAACAGTGAGCAAAGATGTGTATTAAAAGACTGAATCTGCTATTGTATTCGAACTGATATGAAACCTTGAAGAAGTAACTTTACAGAAAGACATTATGTCTGATCAGGTGGATAGGAAGGCCATATTGTTACCAGAGGAAAACTTTTTTTTAATATACAGCATTAGCAGTTTTTATGAATAGAGGACTGTAAGCTAAAGTGATGTAGATGCCCTGTGACATACCACATCAGTAAGGTGGGCACAGCTTGAATGTTAAACCTATATAAAATTGTGTGCTTCCTGTTTTATGTTAGACAAAATTCTGTACTTGTACGTTTTTTGCCTCCTGGTGTACACTAGTAAACTTTTGAATTTGAACCTCCTGTGTATTGAATTCTTAATTTTATTTAACAGTTTGGTCCTTTGAGCCGGATTTCCCTTGGACAGCTGCAGATCAGAGTCTACTGGTGGTTGAATACTGTGCAGGAGAAGTTACTGAAACGGTTCTTCTTGGGTGAAAAGACCTCCGACTGAATTGTCGTTTAAAGAGGCTGGCCACTTTCTGATCTGTGGCCGAAGAGCGGATATTGGACGATTCAATACCGGAGGCTCAGGTAGGAAGAATTTGCCTTTTTTCTGTTTTAGATCAGGGACTAGGTTACAGTATATTGTTGTCAAGATTTGTTTTGCAGATCAGAGACAAAAGGAAGTACTGTATATTTAGTCATAGATCAGGATAACAGAATAAGGTAGGCAGTTATTCTAGATAAACTGTGAAAAGGAACTGAGAACTTGATATCACGTGATAAAAAGGGTTACGTAACATTTTCTTTGCCATGGGAAATCAGTGAACTAAAACATTGCGAGAACCGCCCCTGACCGAAGACGCAAAATACATGCAATTACAATGTTCTGATAACGTTAGGTATTATATGAAATGGGTTAACAAATATGAATTTGATGGTAAACTAGATAAAACTTCACTAGTTAAACTCCTTAAGCAGCTTAAATCTGATGCAGGAGGTCAGGAAAAAAAGCAACGCCAATTAGGCATTCCTCAGGCACACAGGTGGATTGAGGAAGCAAATCGTAGAGAAGAGAAGCTTAAAAATTCAAAAACATTATTTTTAGACAAAGAAGATAATAACTTGGTAATAGCGACAGCTCCTCCTCCTCCTCCCTTGCCCCCTCCCTTACCCTTTTCAGGATATGAAGCGAGTGGACAGGCTGGTCCGCCTCCGCGTTATCCTGAAGTTTCAGCAAGACCACAACCATTTGTTAGAGATCCTATTGAAACTAGGTCCCGAACACATAAAATACATAGGGACGCAGAATCATATCAAATAGAGAGGAACCTACAGGATGAGAGTGAAGAAGAAATATGCCCACTTATAGAAGTTCTAAATCCTCAGGCAGGACAGGAATGGCAAAACCCAACACTCTTAGTATATAAACCATGGACACCGGAGGATATCCTGAAAGCTACTGAGGGAATCCCCCATCAGAAAGTTAATTTTACAAAGTTTTTTGGAAGATTTACAAGGCATGAGGTTGAGTTACCACTTGAATGGGGAAGAAGTAGAAAAAGTAGTAAGACAAATTATATGTCCAGATTGGCACATGATTTGTGGCACCTGGAATCCTCGTAATGCAGAGCTTAAACCACTCCCACATAGTGATGCAGAGTTAGACAACAGAGTGAAAGGTCTAACAGACCGATTCTCTGAGAAATGGAAACCTAGAGCAGACTGGACTTGCATTAATCAATGCATACAACAGGAAAATGAGACAATAGATTGGGTACTATGCTAGATTATTAGAATGTTTTAATAATCATAGCGGTATGTCGGTTCCTGAGAACCAAACAAATGATTCCCCGTATGAACAACAATTGAAAAATGCATTTTTGAAAGGTTGCATTACACCTATTAGTAGCTTCATTAAGAAGCATATGATAGACCATCGAACAGGGAGGCTACAAGCCTTACTTGAATACGCTAGACATGCTGAAAGACATTTTAATAGTAAAAAGAAAAAGAAGGTGCAAGTCTTCACTGCTGAAGACGGAGCTGAAGTATTTGTATTACAGTCAGGTAAAAAGGGCAAGAAGAATGCCCAGGGAAACAAACAGTCTGACAAACGATCAGAAGATTTTGAAGAGAGGAAAAAGAGAGGTGAATGCTTCAAGTGCAGGGAAAAAGGGACATCTAGCAAGGGATTGTAAGCAAAACAAAAAGGTAATTTCAGAATATAAGGGAGATGAGGACTGACTATATGATAGTGAAGATACACCATGCGAAAGTCAGAAATTATCAGGAAAAGTTAATAAACAGAAAACAAATGTAAATGTGATAGAAGGAGTAGAAGAAGTGCAAGTAGATATGGAGGATGAAGAAAGTGAAATTTTGGACTTAGCATTATTGAGCTTAGAGTTCTACTTAGCAGATACGAAACCGGAAGTTACACTTCTGGTGGAGGGAAGGGAAGTCAAATTCCTGTGTGACTCAGGAGCGTCACGGACTTTGATACACCCCTCCAAGTTACCAGAACATTCCGAATCACATGATTATATACTAGTAAAAGCAGCAAATGGACAGCTATACAGGGAACCACTTTCCCATGATATAGCAATAACTGACCCTGTTTCAGGTATGACCCAGAAAAGTAAAATTGTTGTTTCTGCAAAGTGTCCAGTAAACTTATTGGGCAGGGACCTTATGCAGATATTTGGCATAGCAGTAGTTCCAACTGTACAAGGTATGGAGGCACAGAGACAAATGGATACCTTTGTAGTGCGGTCGGAGGGTGAAACTTTTTACTGGTACAGCCAGGACCTAGTCACGACTGGTCCAGGGGCAGTAACCGAGGAACTGATGAACGTAGCCATCAGTAAAGCCCCCTCCCTTGACACTGATCGACAGCATTTGTTACACTGTACTCTATACTACTGTACTACACCAGGACCTAATAGAGAGTATGAGCAAGAATTGTTCAGAAATCGTGCAATTAGACTAGTATTGCATACTTTGTACTGGGATACTGAGGGGAACAGTGTAGTTAGCTGTTCATTACCTCAAGAATTCCTTGCATTATATAGATAAAATCGATTACCACATGTCAGCTTGACAAGGAACAAAAATGTAAAATGGGCAGACTTAGGAGAAAAGGTAACAAGATGGGAGAAACAGACTGATTTAGAACTATCAGAACAAGGGATACAGAAACAAAAACTGAATTGGTTGACACAGACACATCCAGCTGTTCACTTGCAATCTAGCGAGGACAGCTGATTAGCATTTTTATTAGAAGAAGAAGAAAAGGCCTTATGTGAAATTCCGACAACTCTTTGGTCAACAGGCAAGTCAGATGTAGGACTTATTCGAACAGCAGGACCAGTTACAATTACCCCAAAGTCAGCTTTTAGACCACAGAAAAGACAATACCCTTTGAGAAAGGATGCAGAAATAGGAATTAAGCCTATAATAGCAGCATTACTCAAAGAAGGAGTACTGGTAGAATCTCCTGATTCACCATGTAATACACCCCTATTTCCTGTTAAGAAAGCAAACGGGGAATGGCGGATGGTACAAGATTTACAAGCTGTAAATAATGCAGTAATACCTAGAGCACCTACGGTACCAGACCCACATACTTTGTTAAATGATTTAAAACCGCAACAGAAGTATTTCTCTGTGGTAGATATCAGAAATGCTTTCTTTTCAATACCTATACATCCTGATAGTCAATATTGGTTTGCATTTACATTTCAGGGTAAAAGGTATACATATACTCGACTACCACAGGGATATTGTGAGAGCCCAACAATATTTGCACAAGAAATGGCTAGCAACCTGGCAGGGTTTACCCCACCGGGAGGTAGTCAAATTCTACTTTATGTAGATGACATCTTGCTAGCAGCCCCCACCCAGCAACAATGCAGGGAGGATACTGTAGAATTATTGAAATTTTAGCAACACAAGGACACAAAGTAAACAAAAGTAAGTTACAACTTTGGAGAAAACAAGTTAGATACCTAGGATATGTAATATCCAATGAAGGTAGAATACTAGATGAGGAAAGAAAAACAGCAATTTTGCAAGCACCCAAACCAGCAACCAAGAAGGAAATGATGTGTTTCTTGGGTACAACTAATTTCTGTCGAAGCTGGATACCAAATTATGCTTTGGAATCTGCTCCACTAACTGACTTGATATATAAGACACCAATGGCAGCACAAGATATTTTACAATGGACACCTGAAGCAGAATCGACTTTCTGCAGGTTGAAGCAGTTGATAGCTTCTTCATTAGTTTTAGGACTTCCAAATTATCACAAACGGTTCTTTCAGACCATAGATTGCAAGCAAGGATATATGACGTCAGTATTGACGCAACAACATGGGGACAAGCAACGCCCCATAACCTACTATTCATCGCAGTTAGACCCAGTGGCACGATCTTTGCCTCACTGTGTACAAGCAGTAGTTGCAGCTGCAATGGCAGTACAGGCTTCAGCCTCAGTGGTGTTATTCCACCCTCTCACATTGAGAGTGCCTCATGCAGTTGCAATAATTTTACTGCAAGAAAAAGTGGCATACCTTTCTCCTGCTAGACACCTTTCATGTATGACTATACTGCTGAGCCAACCTCATATGACAATTGAACGATGTACGACATTAAATCCATCAACATTACTTCCAACTCCTGTGGATGGCACACCACACAGCTGCCTGCTGGAAATTGAACAGTTAGCTTTGCCCAGACAAGATCTCACAGATATGCCCTTGGATAATGCCGAGGTGACATATTACGTGGACGGCTCATGCAGAAGGGGTCCTACAGGAAAGAATCTAGTAGGGTATGCAGTAGTTACAGACACTGAAATTCTAGAAGCCCAATCCTTACCACATAACTTATCTGCACAAGCAGCAGAATTGATAGCTTTGATGCGGGCATGTACTTTTGCAAGAAACAAGTGTGTAAACATATATACTGATAGTCAGTATGCTTTTTCTACAGTACATGTATTTGTGCAACAATGGAAAAATAGAGGAATGATAACATCTAGTGGAAAACCTATTAATCATGCGCAATTTATTTTGGAATTATTAGAATCTATTCAGTTACCTACCAAAGTAGCTATTTGTAAATGTGTAGCTCATACAAAACAACAGGATAAGATTTCGAAAGGCAAATGCATGAGCTGATGCAGCTGCAAAGCAAGCAGCCTCAGACTCAGAAACTTTACTTTTGAATGAGGAATTACAACCCTCTGAGATTTTAGATTTAGACATGTTAAAAACAATGCAGACACTTACTACAAAAGCAGAAAAACAAAAATGCGTAAAACGAGGTGCAATTCTTGAGAATGGACTGTACATTTCCAAAGAGAGAAAAATGATATTGCCGTCTAATTTATTTAGATATGCAGCTATGTTGAGCCATGGGCAGTGCCATGTCTCAACAGGGGGGATGGTACAGTTAGTAAACCGAATATTCCAAACATACGGATTCACAAACTACACAAAAAAATTTTGTGCAGCTTGTCATACTTGTAACAAGCACCATGCACAAGGGGCATTTAAAACCAAGCAAGGAAGTTTTCCTATACCACCATATCCGTTCCATACTATTTGTATGGATTTCATAGAATTGAATAAGTGTGAAGGGAAGAAATACTGTTTAGTTATTGTAGACATGTTTTCCAAATGGGTAGAAGCTTTTCCAACCAAAAACCCGGATGCAGCAACAGTGGCGAAAGCCCTGATAAAAGAAGTAATCCCTAGATTTGGCATTCCGGAAAGGATTTATAGTGACAACGGCACACATTTCGTGAACCAGACAATTCAGCAACTTGGGAGATTTTTTGGTATCTCCTTAAAGAACCATTGTGCCTACCACCCACAGTCAGCAGGACTGGTGGAAAGGTACAATGGTACCCTCAAGAATAAACTAAGGAAGTTAGTTGAGGAGACCCAAAAGAAGTGGATACACTGTCTGCCTTTGGCACTGCTGAGTATGAGAACGGTTCTAAATGTGAAGGGTTTGACTCCCTTTGAAATGATTTTTGGGAGAGCATATTATGTGCCTCAGTGGAAAGCTCTCATGCCTGCAGAACAAGAGGCTGACAGTTCATTAGGTAGTTATATGAGGAAACTGTTAACAAATAAATCTGTTTTTTTCAGATAAGGAACAGACCAGACCGGTAGAAGCAGTCTTGGCCCCCGGGACGTTTGTGTGGCTGAAAGTGACGAAAAGGAAGAATTGGGTGAGTCCAAAGTGGGAAGGACCATACCAGGTTCTGTTGGTAACGCCTACTGCAGTCAGAGTGGCCGAGAGGACATCCTGGGTTCATTTGACACACTGCAAACCGGTAAAGAACTTTCAACTTGATAAAGACTTTGTGACTGATACACAACCAGACCAAGATGGCCAAAAACAAAGCGAATAGAAATCTAGATCAACCCCAGAGATGTTGCATAATCATTTTGTTGAGTATACATTTCTTGACTGTAATTGTGACAATTTTCCTCTTGTTGTGGTTTATCCTACACACAACCACACAAGTGAAAGTGGGAAGGCGTGACGAAACGTCTATAGACTGGCATCCAAATTTTAACACATACCTAGCCATGAAGCGTGTATATGCAGAGACTATGAACATTTCAAATTGCTGGGTTTGTACAGCTATACCAACAGCATATGGAAGACTGATAATGTCCGCTGTCCCTTTGGGGATAAATGAGACTTGGGAGAATTTACTCTTCGATACAGGAACTGTGAGATCACAGGACAAAACGGCTTTATTTTTACCTGTCACACAAAAAGGAATTGTATGTTTTTATAAAAATGATACTCTCCAGGTGGGCTGGAGCAATTGTAATATAACCATATCTTACCGATGTTATATTAAGAATAGTAATGGCAATACTTTTTGCAATACTAATTATGACTCATATTTGAACTCATTGAAAACAACCATGAATGACATTCGCAAGAATCCTGTTTTGTTTAAACAATTGTCAGTTATAGATCAGAAAATGTTTCATGCAGGGCTAATGCGTATTAGTACTAAAGTAGAAAACTGTTATTTTATTTGTGGGAAAAAGGCATATAAATGGTTACCCGAGAATTTGTCCGGCAGTTGTTTTTTGGGTTATTTGGTTCCGGCAATAAGACATACTGCAGAATTACCTTTGGGTAAGATACGAAACATGAGAGAAGCAGCCCGAAAACCCGAAGGTCCAGTTGAAAAACCTGTGAATCCAGTTGGAAAGATCAAAGCTGGCTGGAAAGATCACAATACCGTGAAAGACAAAAGCAAATTAACTCATATGGACTTGAGTAACAGTGTTATATCTTGGGCAGGAATATTCCCAGCCTATGGAGCAGTCAAATTGATCTGGGAGCTGAGGAAGTTGTCGAAACTTCTCGAAGTAATGAGTAATGCAACTTTTTCTGCCCTAGAACTGGTGACTGATGAACTGAATGCAATGAGAACTGTTGTGCTACAAAATCGAATGGCTCTTGACTTCACCCTAGCGGCGAGAGGTGGTATGTGCGCGCTTATCAAAGAAGAATGCTGTACGTACATACCAGACAACAGGCATGAAATTAATAATCACCTAGAGGTAATTCAGCAAGTATCAGCCATGACTGAACCAGGCCCAAACCTACTGACGGACTTTTTCCAGAATCTATTTTGGGGGGTGGGGTTCCATCCTAATGAATATTCTGATTGCCATTTGTGTGGGTATACTCCTAATAGGAGCATGTGTTTGCTGTGGAATTCCCTGCATGAAAAGATTAATCAAAGATTTTATTGATGTATCTGTTACTGAAACTTTGTACCAAGATATTGAGATTGAAAAATTGATCTCAAATGACATTTTTTCTGAAGTATAGATTGAATGACTCATCTAGCTGAAAATCCTAAGTGGAAAAGGTTAGGAGATGAAATGACGCTATGCATACTTCAAAATAGAATAAAAAGTATTAATAGGGGGGAAAATGTTAGAAAAATGTGTATTTGCATATATGAGAAATGCTAGTTTAAAAGCAAAGTAGTATATAATGCATTTTATTCTATTAATCATATAACAGAAAGGATTAATTCATGTGTAAATGTAAGTAGTTTTGAAACTGCAGTGTGGCTTGAAGCAAGCTGACCTTCGACCCTGGCAGATGCTAGCTTAGCAAGTTTTAATGTTTATGCTTTTCATAAGTGATTATCTGCTGGGTCAGGAAATTAAATGTGTGAAATAATGAAATCTTCTGCTCTTTCCTGGTCGGATGATTTGGCCTTGTATATGTGTTACTGAGATAGCATGCAGCTGGTGGGAAAGTGTAACAGTGAGCAAAGATGTGTTTTAAAAGACTGAATCTGCTATTGTATTCAAACTGATATGAAACCTTGAAGAAGTAACTTTATAGAAAGACATTATGTCTGACCAGGTGGACAGCAAGGCTGTATTGTTACCAGAGGAAAACTTTTTTTAAATATACAGCATCAGCAGTTTTTATGAATAGAGGACTGTAAGCTAAAGTGATGTAGATGCCTTGTGACATACCACGTCAGTAAGGTGGGCACAGCTTGAATGTTAAACCTATATAAAATTGTGTGCTTCCTGTTTCATGTTAGACAAAATTCTGTACTTGTACATTTTGTGCCTCCTGGTGTACACTAGTAAACTTTTGAATCTGAACCTCCTGTGTATTGAATTCTTAATTTTATTTAACAGATGCCTTTTCTTTTCTTTTCTTTTTCTTTCCTTTGGCAGGAGGTTTCCCGTATGCTTTACCACCCTCTGTTGTAATATTCAGGGTCATTCTCAAGATACACTCTTCTAGTGGGTGTATTCACTATTTGATCTAGGGTGTCTACATTTATGAAGTCCCATAATCTCTGTGCCTCTAGATATGAGGCCATGTAGGATTCCCTGTCTATAGTATAGTAATTAAAGTTTCCCATGAGTAGGGTGTTAGGTTGGATGGTAAGTGTCTCCAGTAGGTCCAAGTATGCATTGCGAGCTTTTTGGGACAGAGAGGGTGACCTATAGCTGGCTAGAATATGGTACAGCATTTTGTCTATGGTGATCTGCACATGGAAGAACTCCAGTGCTTTATCCTGTTTGACCAATCTAGAAGTATGCCTGTTAATGATGTACATTGAAACACCTCCACCTTTAGCCCTTGTCTGTGCAGTTACTGGCCTAAAAGTGTGGAAAGCACTAAAGCCTTGCACTGCCAAGATACTGTCTGACATTTTAAACCATGTCTCAGGAAATGCAAATAAGTCTATATTCTCAAGTTGAGAAGGGCTTGGTGTAGCTTTTTATTTAGGTTCCTGACACTGAGCAGTAACAACCTGAGGTTCAGTTAAATTGATTTTGCTATGTTGGTAGGTTTGTCAATATGGCACTGCCTAAAAAAGGCAGTATGGGGAGGATAACATTTTAGCTAGTATTCAAAAGCCTAGAGTGCAGACCATCCTTGGCAAAGCAACATGGTCTGCTAACCATGTCCCACCAAGATGACAAATATTGGAGCCCCTTAGAATGACACAAGAAAGACAGCCAATTGTTAAAAGTAATCATCTTTTGCTCATATTGTGACATCATCCTCAGTGATGGTAATATGCTGGTCAGTGCTAGGCTCATACCAGCCTAAGAAACCTAATCTGAGAGCTCCATAATATCTCTCTTCATATAGTCCAGGGAGGTACATCCCAGGTCATTTACACCTACATGAACTATGATGGAATTATACTAGTACCTGTGGTGTAATGACTTGTGGACATGGGTGCTTTATCTTATCCAGGCTCCAGATAATCAATTATCTTCTCCTTGGTCAGCCTGGGTAGAGGGACATCAGTATGTCTTAGAATGAAGTCCCCTGTGAAGAGAGTCCTGGCAAGTGTGTTTTCTTGCCTTAGGGGCTTAGTGTCTGGAACTCCATTGACAGTGACTGAATGCGTGGTGTTAGGTGTTGTTTTTTCTGAGTACCTTTAGGCTTGCTGAGGCATAGCTTTGCAAACAGATGGTTTTGGCAATTTTTGTTCTTTAGGAAGATTGCTTTTAAGTGCCTCAGCATATGTCAGACATACTGTATATTTGATTATATTTGCTACAACAAAAATATGGGAACAACTATTGTACCTAAGAAATGTAGAAGAATGTAGTTGATTGATGGAAATGCATGTACTAGCTAATGAAAACGAGATTGTAAGTGGGTGCGAATATTTTAAGAATGTAACATCTGAACTGCATATGTATGTATATAAGGAGATTTTTTAAAAATAAGTAAAAACAACACAAACAAGAAAAAAGTTAATCGTTGTCCTTCGTCCCGTTGTTTTGTGGCAGCAGGTATATTTATGAACAGCAGCATTTTCAAACATAGTGCTCATTATGGATAATTCACTACTGGCACATAAGTCCAATAACAAATTACCAGTAAGGTTAAGATCAGGCAAGATGTTTGTCCAAATCACTCCCATCAAGGCATCTCTTTCATTCTCCACATGAATGCTTAAGTTTCCTAGTATTACTACACAGCAGGAAGAGCATACTTGATCAAGCAGACCACATGCATAATCTGGGAGAAGGTGAAAAGCTTCTTATAGCTGTAAGATGCAGTCACAGAAGTGACACTTTAAATTTCTGCATTGTGCATTCACATTGAGGTGGTCTTCTCATCTAGCGGCAGAAACTCCAAATGAGGAAAATGTTGGCTAAGTTACATTATAAAAGTACTTATAAGTTCTACATAGCAAAGGGTGGCTTATTTTGGTTTAGTTTAATAACATTTCTGCATAATAAAACTGATGCAATATTTGCATCAGAGATGTAATGCCAGGGGCATATGAGTATCCTGTACTCATCTGGGACCTCTCTCATATGCTAAATCAAGAGGATGAGACAGAGAGAGAGAGAGAAATTTACCCTCAGTGAGTAATCACATGCTAGAACTTTCCATGATCCAAAGGTTAGGCTCTGTTGCCATGGTATGATCCATTTTCATCTGCTCCACTCCTGCTAATCAGTTGAGTAGAACAGTACCTGATGACCCAATTCACTTTGCATTTGATGATCACACATACCTGAAACTTGATACCACTTTTTCTGGCTAAACCCAGCTGGGCTATGTGAATCACCTCAATATCACGTGCTCAACGGAGAAGAATATTACTCCACCATCTGGCTCTATAAGTGGGTCCTGGTATCCTATTTCTGGCTGATATTGTCTGATTCTTTAAAAGGACTGTCATGTGAATCAAATTTTGGATCACTCTTTGGCTTCTCCTCCTCATAGATGAATTTGCCAAGGGTGACCCTATGAAGAGCACAATAATCTAAACATAACCCATTGGATCATGGGAGCAGAAAAGCCCCTCCACTATTATAAAGAAGCAGTCTTAGGAAGGATGGTTATATTGTTTATGTTTTAAATAAATCCATGGTAATTATTTTCCAAGTGTTGTGTTTTTTGTTTCATTTTAAGTATTAGTTATAGTCCATTTTATATTGAGTTGTCATAGTCTGTTTATTAATATGGTGTATTGTTAGGATATTGTAGTAAAGCTAAAATGCCTATGCCCATTTCATCTCTGAAGCAAATATTGCATCAGCTTCAGTATGCAGAGACATTATGACTGAACTAAAATACCCAGTGTATTTTCTGCTTAGCCAGCATAAGTACTTTATCATACAGCTTTGCCAACATTTCCTTCATAGTGCAGCCTGCTATTAATATGATAGAATTCTTCCCAGTTCACATGTGTAGTTCAGGTTTAGTCTAAAGATATTTATTTATTAGCTGACAGCTGGAAACCAAATATACCAAGTGAGCTTTGCACTGGAGTTTATCATCAAAGCTAACATTAGACATATAGTGTCAGTGCTACATTTAATTCAAGTATCTATACTGTTAGGAAAGATAAGTCAGTGCTATGGCTGCTTCTGCAATGACATAGAATCCAAAAATACCATAACTCATGCAACTTTTATTAGAAACTCTAAAATTGTTGAAAAAGATTTGTTTTAACCATTGTGCTGTTTGGGTGTCTCCCCCTCCTCAAACTAGCACTCCTGTTATGACATTTATACAGCAGTCCACTAAGAAAGACATAATAAATTGTACAATCCTTTGGATGAGAAACTGAACAAATGAGTGGTCATTTTTCACAGCTGTTACTGGAAATTCTTTAGACTGACATGAAGGCATGCTTAACCGCTGATTAGCTCCAATTAGTCTCAGTCTTTGTAGGCAAATGCCTCGTTTTAATGCTA